>NW_007015483.1:170234-171508 GCF_000164805.1 Carlito syrichta
CCAGTCAGAATGGCAATTATCAATAACAAAAAATAAGCTAGAAAAGGTGTGACGAAAAGGGAACACTTCTACACTGTTGGTGGGAGTGCAAACTAGTACAACCCCTGTGGAAAACAGTATGGTGATTCCTGAAAGCTCTAAATATTGACCTCCCATATGACCCCACAGTCCCCCTACTGGGAATATACCCTGAAGAACTCAAATCACTCTATAAAAAAGATACGTGCACACGTATGTTTATTGCAGCACTGTTCATAATAACAAGAACCTGGAAGCAACAATGCTGTCCATCAAAAGAAGATTGGATTTTTAAAATGTGGTACATATACATGATGGAATACTACACAGCCATAAAAAAGAACAAAATCATGAACTTTGCAGCAACCTGGATGGAACTAGAGTCTATAATACTGAGTGACCTCTCACAGAAACAAAGATCTGAGTATCACATGTTCTCACTCATATAATGGACCTTGAACATCCAGTGTAATACTATAAGAAAATGACTGACAGTGGTGGGAAACTATGGGGGGAGGGGAAGGGAGATGGGATTAACGGTAGTAAATATCTGTCTGGGGATGAGGAGATACCTCGTATCAACAGGGGTGCCTGAACGAAGCATATTTGTATACCTAATCCTTAACTGTACCCCATAATATCATATTAAAAAATATTGATTAAAAAAAAAGAAAATGTCCTAGTGTGACTAGAATGCTTCCCCTGAGGACTAGAACAACAGAAAGATAATATCATTCTTAAGACTCAAAGGAAGACTAAGACTGAAATTTAGCCAACCCCGCTTATAGGAAAATGACCCTGCAGTTCACAGTAACAGTTATCTGAGGAGTTTGGTTTCTAAAAGGGAATTTAATGACCTATCTTGAAGACTCAAAATGAATTAAACAGACAAACTGAAAAATTAGGTAAGCATGAGTGAGCATAATGAGGAACCGCAAAGAAGTAAGAAAGACTATTAGTGCCATAAAGCAATAATAAAAAATTTTAAGGAAGAATTAGGTGGAAATACTGATGGTGATAAAATACAATTGCTGAAATAAGAAATTCAGTATATGTAAAATAATATACTAATGCATTCAAAGAATAAATTAGTGAACTAAAGGATCTCTCTAGAAGAAATTAGTAATAAATTAGAATTGTCATTATTTATATATCAGGAATACAACTAAGAAGAACATCACAAAGCTAAAAAATATTTGAGAGTTTTAGGGAAAAGAAACATTACTAAAAATAAATAATTTAGCCTGACATGACAT
>NW_007015484.1:0-24630 GCF_000164805.1 Carlito syrichta
TTCTTCTCGTTTCTGATTATGCTTATTTGGTTTTTTTCTCGTTTTTTCTTGGTCAGTCTAGCTAGGGGACCATCAATCTTGTTTACCCTTTCGAAGAACCAGCTTTTTGTTTCATTGATTTTTTGTATTATCTTTTTGTCTTCTATGTCCTGGATTTGGGCTTTTATTTTGGTGATCTGGATTCTTCTGCTGAAATTAGGGTTTTTGTGGTCTTGCTTTTCCAGCTTCTTTAGGTGGCTTGTTAGGTTGTCAATTTCTGTTCCTTCCATTTTCCTCATGTGTGTTTGTAGGGATATAAATTCCCCTCTTATTACAGCTTTTAAGGCATCCCAGAGATTTTGGTAAGATGTTTCTTTATTTTCATTTGTTTCCAGGTATCTTTTGATCTCTATTTTGATGTCATCATTGACCCAGGAGTTATTTAGCATCATGCTGTTTAGTGTCCATGTCTTTGTGGGTTTTGGGGGGACTTTGTTGGTGTCAATGTTTATTTTTATTCCACTGTGGTCCGAGAAGGTGCATGGCAGAATTTCAGTCCTTTTAAATTTGCTTATACTTGATTTGTGTCCAATTATGCGGTCGATCTTAGAATATGTTCCATGTGGTGATGAGTAGAATGTGTATTCTGTGGTCTTTGGATGGAGTGTTCTATAGGTATCAATTAAGTCCATTTGGTCCAGAGTCTCATTGAGGTTCCGGATCTCCTTGCTGATTTTTTGTCCTGATGATCTGTCTAAGGTTGTGAGTGGTGTATTAAAAGTCCCCAGTTATTATGGTGTTAGAGTCATTGTCTTTTCTTTAGTTTTCCTAGAAGTTGCTTTTATGAATGTTGGTGCGCCTATGTTGGGTGCATATATGTTTAGGATAGATATTTCTTGTTGATGGAGTGAACCTTTTATCATTATGTAGTGGCCCTCTGTATCTTTTTTAATTTTTGATAGCTTAAATGGTATTTTGTCTGAAATTAGGATCGCGACTCCTCCTTTCTTTTGTGTTCCATTCGCCTGAAAATTTGTTTCCCATCCTCTTACTTTGAGTCTGTGTATGTCCTTTCTAGTGAGATGGGTCTCTTGAAGGCAGTATATTGTTGCCTGGTGATATTTTATCCATTTTGTCATTCTATGTCTTTTCAGTGGTGCGTTTAGTCCATTCACATTCAGACTAATTATTGAAATGTGAGAGTTCATCCCTATCATGGAGTTCTTATTGAGTTATTGTTCTTCCACTTGGATTTGTCTTTTTTCTTTTTCTTTTCTTTTTTGGTCTTTCTTTTGCTTTTGGGGTTGGTTCGTGTATATTTTATTCTGTTCCCTGTACTCTTGTGAAGAACGTTGTTCTTTTTTCCTTTTCTTCTGTGTTTAGTACTTTCTTCAGTGTTTCATGTAGAGATGGTTTTGTGGCTGCATTAGTTCTTAGGGATTGGATATCTGGGAAAGATTTTAATTCTCCCTCACTGATGAAGCTTAGCTTGGCTGGGTAGGTTATTCTTGGTTGAATTGTTTATCCTTTAGGACTTTGAAGATAGGGCTCCAAGCTCTCCTAGCCTGCAGGGTTTCTGCAGATAAATCTGCTGCTATTCTGATTGGTCTTCCATGGTGGGTGATCTGGCCTTTTTCTCTTGCTGCCTTTAGGATTTTTTCTTTTGTGCCTACTTTATTTAGGCGAATTATTATGTGTCTAGGAGTTGGTCTTCTCATTTGTTGTCTTGCGGGGGTTCTCTGAATCTCTTGTGTTTGATTTTTTGTATCACTGATTAGATAAGGGAAATTTTCTTGAATGATCTCGTGGAAAGTTTGTTCCAATGTGGTCTCTGTTTCTCTTTCTGCCTCAGGGAGTCCGTTTATTTTTAGGTTAGGCCTCTTGAGGTAGTCACTCATCTTTTGAAGGTTTTGTTCTGTCTTTTTTAGCTTATTTTCTGTGTTTTTAAGAGTTTGGGTTATTTCTATATTTTGGTCCTCAAGCTCTGAGATTCTTTCTTCTGCTTGGGTAATTCTGCTTTCCATGCTTATCAATTTGTTATTTATTTCATTCACAGTATTCTTTATTACTGTTGTCTCAGATATCAGCTCCTTCCTAGTTTCTTCTTGTGTCTCCTCAATTCTTTTTAATCTCTCCATTATTGTTTTGATATCTACATTTGCATTTTGAGACCCTTCATTCTGGGGACTTTTCATTGTTTGTATTCCAAAGTCAATTTTCTCAGTGTCTGCTCTCCCAGGCGTCTGGGAGAGACTCTTCTTTTGGTTTTTCTTCATTTCTGTAGATTTTTCTCCCTTTACCCCTTTCCCTCCCCCTCTTCAATTCTGTTTTTGAGGGAAGGTGGGGTTGCTTTTATTTCTCTTCTGCAATGACCTGTTCTTCCTTATGAGGGTCTTCTGGTTTTGTTCACTTTTCCCTCTGCTTTACAGTCTGTCTATTCAGCAGTTTGCCGTCTTGGTCCCTTCAGAGAATCTCACCAGTTCACCTATGCCGTCGCCATCTTGCCCCGTCTCCCAAAGAACCTTTTTATTGTCATTATCCTCGTCATCGTCCTCCTCCCCCTTCCTCTCCCCTTCTCCTCCTTTTCCTCTTCTACTCTTCCTCCTATTTCACCTTCTCCCTTTCTTCTCCTTCTCTTCCTCCTCCCCTCCTTTTCCTTCTTCTTCCTCCTCGTCTTCTTCCCCCTCCTCCCCTTCTTCTCCTTCTTCCCTTGCTCCATTTTTCCTCCTACTCCTCCCCTTCTCCCTCTTCCTTCCTTTATCTTCCTCCTCCCCTTCTCCTGCTCCTCCTCTTCCCCTCCCTTTCCCTCCTCCTCCTCCTCTCCTCCTCCTCCTCCTCATCTCCTCTTCCTCCTCCTTTTCCTTCTTCTTCTTCACAAATTTGACTTGAAGTTCAAATTCCCTGGGAAAACAAAAAAGCATGAAGTTTATAAATGAAAAAAAAACCCTATATAGGTAGGGAAAGATCACTTTATTTGGAAGCTAACAAAAAGACAATATGAACTACAGTAATGAAAAAACATACTCTAAGTCTCCTTCAAAATATAGTAACATCGATTTGCTGCTTCCCAGGGCAAGAATAAAGTGTTGTCATAAGAGATACTTTGTAATCATTTTTTCCCTATAAAATAATTGTTTTATCTTTTTCACTGTTGTGAGTTTTTAAAAAATGCACAAATAAACCCAAAGATATAAGAAAAATATGTAGAATATCGGGTGCAGTTTTAAAGCAGCTATTGAAAGCTAGAGAAAAGTGCTAAGAAATAAATTATTCTCTATAATAATGCCCAGACATACAAGGAAACCCTTTTATGATATTGCTCAGATACATCGTTCACAAGCTTTCTTTAAGAGGATGCTCATTGTCTTTGATTTTGAAATGACTTTGTGATGTCTGGATGTTATGGCAACTGCTATTTTATTAAAGAGTAAAATCTATAATTAACTAAAACTTCAAACTTGCTGGCATGCTAGAACTCCCTTATATTTACCCTACTTTCCAACTTATCTCTTATTTTACATAATCTTAATTTTTGAAAATGTATGTATTCTTCTGTGATTTTTTTATATGTTAGATTGATAATGTTGTCATGTCTGAGTAAGGATTTAGTGTTATTGCAATATTGTGCCCTCAATATTTTGCCCACGTTTACTGAGAACTCATCTTTTACTAGGTACTGTTATAGTGCTCTACATATCATTTAATGTAATTTTTAAAACAATAATATGCGACCATTAATGTTATTCCTATTTCACTGATTAGGAGATAGAGGCACAGAGAGATTAAGACATGTTGCCCAGTATCATACAGCTGGAACTGTCTAGTACAGTAGCCTGTAGCCACATGTGGCACTTAAATTTAAATTTAAATGAAATGAAATGAAGAATTCAGTTCCTCAGTTACACTAGCCAACTTGAAGTCCTCAGTAGATCTGTGTGGCTAGTGGCTACTGTATTGGACAGTGTGAAAAACAGAACATCTCTATCATTGTGGAAAGTTCTACTGGACAGTGCTGCCAGAAAAGCAATGAAGCCAGGCTTGAACCTAGGTGATATGGGGGTTCCAAAGTCAAGATTTGTAATTGCTACACTGAACTGTCTTATTTTCTCCCTCCTATGAGAAATAAAGAGACTGGTTCAGAGAGTTTAGGTGTTGATGTGAACCTGAAACAAATAAAGAACAAGGGTGATGAATAGAGATGAAATGGTAGATTCATTCATTCCACAAATATATATTGAGCCCTGTACAGTAATAGGTACTATTATAGATGGTGTTGACACAGTAGTGAACCTAGATGGATTCTCTGACCTCACAGAGCTTATATTCGGGGGTGGGGGGGCAGGCAAACACAAATAATTAAATGCATAATCTATCAGGTGGTGCTAAGTACTATGAAGAAAGAGAAGCAGTGTAAGAATGGTAAAGAGTGCTGATTAAAAAGTCTCTTTGATAAGAGACCCTTTAAGCAGAGACCTGAGTCAAGAAAATGGGAGAGGAGCATTCTAGGTGAAGGGAATTGTAAGTAAAGAGGCCTCGAGGCAGAATCCTGTGAACATAGTAGTACACGAATGGCAGGCATCCAGAGAAATCCCTTCTTTTCTGGACTGTCATACCTTCTCTATTTAGGCTTCTTCACCTTGGGTTTGATGTCAGTTTTTTTTCCCAGTTCCAATACATCTTCCTTTGAATCAAGAGAGCCCCTTTCAACTTCTCTTATAAAATATTATTGATTTTTTAGTTTACAAACTTTGAAACACAAGGCAAATCATAGCTCCCCTCTGTGAGCAAACTTGACTTCAAGAAACTGCAGGATCATATTGTTTGGAAAGTTTTTCTGCTTTCCATGGTCTTCTTTCTCAGTAAACAGAGACCAGACTACTAGATAAGGAGTAACTATGTGTAAAAAAAGCTAGGCTGATAAAATTATTTTTAGAAGAAAATCAAGATGAAAAGAAACAACCTTGGTCTAAAATGTTACTTCTAGACTCAAGAAACAGTCTTATAAGTTTCATTTTTGATTGCTAATAGTTTGACCAAACATAGAAAATGTATCCCAAGACTTAGAGCAAATTTAAAATTTAAAATTTTCAAGATGGCAAATACATTGATGCCTATAAGGATAAATTCAACCTCTCATATGCCAAATATTAGGAACAATTTGATCCCTATGACAATACCTAGGGATTTCCATGGCACCCTCCTTTCCTTACCATTACATGGTTCCTCTTTTGGTTTATCTTATTAAGTTCAAGCTCATGCCTTTCTTTTCTCTGTTAAAATATAGTACAACTCGATCATTACTCCCTTCTCTAAATTGCAAAAAGAAAATGAATTGATTCATGTAAATTATTACCCTTATATTTATATTTTAAGCACTTTACATACAAAGTAAAATGTAAAATGCTCAAAATAACACCAAGAACATGGTAAGACCTTCATCAATATGAGCTATTATCATTATTATTCTCAGTACTAGAATCCCTTTCTCTGCTTTATTTAAGCAGGGCTTGCCTCAAGGCACCCTGCTCTACTTTACTACAGCCACCTTATCTTCCAGCCCTATAGTGAGCACTTTGGTGAGCACTGCTTCTTCTCCTAATCTTCCTAATCCTGCAAATTGGGATTCCTGACCCAAAAACCCTTTAAATTTCTGTAGCAGGCACTGTTGAGACTTAACCTATTTACCACAACCATTTCATACTCTAAAGGAAAGGCCTCAAGGCAGAGGACAGTAATAAGTCTATTTCTCCAGGAGTGGAGGTTTTGCCACAGTTTCCCCTCAAAGTGGGGAAAATCACATGGTCCCACCTCCCAAGTCTCCAGCCAAAAGTTCTGGGTCTAGTGGGGGAGGGCAGAATCCAGGTATAATCATGAGTTTCTGGCTACTCTTTCAGTAACAGTTGGGGCTTCCCAACTCCATTTAAAAACTGTCTAGAAAAACTCGAAAGTTGGCAGCTGAGATGGAGTGAGTCTCCAACTGCACTGGGTAAATGCCTGATTTCAGTGGGGAGCCTATGAAGGCTACCCAGAAAGGTGATTATCCCTCTGCAGTTCTGGATGTCTCCCAGAGACTCCAAAGGGCTTTCTGTTTACTGATTTTTGTTTGCAATGCATTTGCAAGGAGGCACTAAAACCCTGACATGCTATGGCTCAGCAGACATTTTGTCCATTTTATATTTAAAAAAAAAAAAAAAGCCAGTACACTATGGGCCAGTCCAGGAGGAAGTGTAAGATACTTAGCAGTTGCTAATGTTGGAAGAATTCAAACTTTAAAACTACCTGTGCTTAATGGCAACTGCATGGAACAGGAATAAGTTAGGGTGCACTGTGCCGCTGAGATGTGATGTTAGATGAGATCAAATGAGAATGCCAGTATATGCGAGGGATCACTGTTTTCTCAAAACTTCTTAATATTCTGTTGTTGAATCACATTAGGCTTTTAACATTTATGTTTCCTCGGGCCTTGGTTTAGGCCTATGTTCCTGAAAAGACACAAGGATAAATTATTCATTTGCATATAAATAATGACAGCAGATTCTGGATGGAAGAAGTATCTGCAGAGTAATTCCTGTTAGATAAAGGGTAATCCTGAGTTATGGCACCTTATTTTCTTCATCAATGCCCTATTAACCTGGAGTTAAATACACTGTGAGCATTAGTGCCTAACAGGGTGGGAAGGATTTTCTTCAAAGGATGAACAGAACCTGCATCAACTCCAAGTAATATTAGCCACTTCTATTTAAGGAGCCCTAGAATACCCCCAGGGTACTACTGGGTGCTTTATATACAGATCCAGCACCTTTGATTTTCTTACCACTCCTTCAGCGTTGACTTGATTATTTGCTGATGATGTCGTTGAAACTCAGAAAGGTTATGTGGCTTGCCCGTTGTCACCTGCCTGGTAAATGGAAAAGCAAGGCTTGGTTCCATGCCTCTCTCTTCTTTTGTGTTTTATTCCAGTTAATTTCTTTTATTTCTATTTCCTAATTTCTTACTCTGTTTGGCTTTCTCACCCACTGACAAACTTATAATATCTGAGGTATTTCCTTTTTCTGTAGGGATTTTTATAAAAAACCTTTCTCTTTTGTGTTCCCATTTTTTTTTTTTTTTAATTTCAGTAAACGGTATGTGGCTACAGGTTTCTTTCTCTTTTTTTGTTATCTATCTACTTATTTTTAAGATGTTTCCATGCAGCACTAGGTTTTGAAGCTCCATCCTTGTGGCTGTATGTACCTCTGGTCTGTTGCTGTGGATGGCTGACCAGTATCCCATTGTATCTGTCTACTGTCCTGGCAGCAGATGCCCAGATTGCCTCTAGTTTTCCACCACACTGAATAACTGGGCAGTGGACATCTTGTACACATCCCTTGATGAGATGTTGTGTGATTGTTTGGGAGCTGCTGGACCGTAGGGCACACATATGCTAACTTGGACCACATTGGGTCAATTTGCTGCCGTCCAGCCTGGTGCCCCAGCCCTACATCCACTAGCAGTGCAGGAGTGCTCTTATACCCACTGGCACTTGTAGTTTTCTCATTTTTCTAATTTTCTTATTTTTGGCCAGTCTGATTATGTAAAGTGAAATTTCGTTATTTTAATTGGAATTTCTCTAAATTATTAATTTTTAAACAATCATATTCTTGGTAGTTGAACTTTTTCTACTGTTACCTTGTGCTCCAGTTCAGAGGATGAAGATTATTGTCAGGGTCCTGGCCATCTCACTAGACTAGCATTGTTCAAATAAAATATAATGCCACCCACATACATCATTTCAAAAGATAAAAAGAGATAAGAAATTACTTTTAATAGTGTATCTTATTTGACACAATATGTCTAAAACATGATAATTTCCACATATAATCAATATAAAACATTATCAATGAGATGTTTTATGGTTTTTTTTTTGCACTGTCTTAAAAATTTGACAATGAAAGCAAATCTTAATTTGGATAGTAAATTTTCAGTTGTTAAAGTAAAATATAGTCCCTTTATGCAAATAAAGTTTCATTTAACTGAAAAATATTTTATGCTGCTTATACAATTTGGGATATGCCGGATTATTAGAAAGTCCTTCTTACACTGGGCCAAAATCTGCGTCTCTCAATTTCTGTGTACTCATCATAGTACTGCTTTCCATGGCCACATATAAAATGTGTAGTCTATCAAGAGGACATCCAGATAAGCCTTGGGTTATTGCTCCTGGGTTTCTCGTTCCCCACAGCATCGTCTCTTCTTGTTGTTACCATACTCATTTCCCCCAGTTGTGCCTCACTTGGCATAGTTCCTTTACTTTGTCCATCTTGGCCCTTGGGTGTATATGCACTTCAGATTGTCAGTACCTCTCCTAAGATGGCTCACCAGAACCGGCGTGGTTCTTTAGATGTAGGCTATGGACAGAGCAGTGACCAGATGAATTCTAACCTCCTCGGACCCAGACATGCTGCTACCATCAGATTTTTTTTTTAAAGCAGGATTTATTGAGAGGACAGAAAAGCTCCCACAGTGGGAGGGGACCCGAAGGGGTTGCCCAACTGTCATCAGATTAACTTGAAGCCAAATGAGCATTTAGCAGTCACATTTGGATTTGATTAACAATTGCTTGTTTTGTGGTTATCCATCTGTTGATGTTTTTCAAGTACTCACTATATGTTTAGTATAGCCATAAAAGTATAGATCAGATGTGACCTTCTATTCACAACTGCTAAGCAAAGAGAATCAATCTTAGAAAAATAAAATTCCATTTAATAAAGTAGGAAGCTCCCCTCCATTATAACTCCTCCCCAAAAACCTTCCACAAGTCTATTCTCAGATATAACTGCAGCCTGTTTTAATAACTGAAGAAATTTCTTAGACCTAAGACTATGTAATGGCAAAGCCTCTTCTTCTACTGGCATCTATCCAGGGTGAATTAGTAAAACAATCTTTGAATCTGTAGTTAATGACATAAGGAGTAGTTAATGTATTTTATGCAAAGGCAAAACCAGCATACACTCTCATTTTAATAAGAAATATATGATATAGAAAGATACATTTTCATCTTGATATTATTTATATAGTACATTACACAGATGTACCCAATTAAAAGATAATGATATGCAATATGGTAGGCATTAATAACAAAGACAGTGTGAAAGATTATAGGACAAATCATCAGTGAAATGATTGTATTAGGATACAGCTATTATAACAGAAAGAAACGTGGTGTGACAAAGACACGAGAAATATGGTTGTTTGCCATTTACAGTCACATTTCTAGGCTTGGTCACTGCTCAGCCCAGGGAAGGTGATGAGAAAGGAACAGAATCCAGACTCAAGGAAAGAAGAGAGTGGATAAGAGAAGCTTCTTTTTATTTTTATTTTTTAAAATTTTAGATTCAGCAAGTAAACATGCATGTTTGTTACATAGATGTACTGTGTAGTGATGGGGATTGGGTCTCAGGTGGCTCATTCCCCAGAGAGTGAACATTGCGCCTCATAGGTAGTTTCTGAATCCCAAGCCCCCTCCCTATTGGTGTCCCCAGTGTCTATCATTTCCATCTTTGTGACCGTTTAGCTCCACATACGAGTGAGAACATGATTTTCTGTTTCTGAGTCAGTTCACTTAGGATGAATACTACACAGCCATTAAAAAAAAATGAAATCATGTTCTTTGCAACAACATGGATGGAGATGAAGAAAACCACCTTATTTGTTTCCTCTACTCCTTGTCATTGACTACAGGCTGCCCCTAACTATATATCTAAAGAAAAGAGTAACAACTTTAACTCAACTTAGTTGAGAACCAGTTTTAAAAATACATAATAATAATAAGGAATAATCAAGTGAGTGGGAAGATATGTGGGCCTGGAGACATCCTTTCCTCCAAATCCCTCCATTTTTTGTCATTTCCAAGAATAGCTTCATTCGGACCATGGCAGCTACAGAGTGCAAGTATTTTTCTTTAGCTTTAAAAGATCTGGGAATGGGGATTGGGGGAGAGGGGCAGGAGGAGGTTGTGGAGCAGATAAATAATGAAGAAAAGAAAAACCCAGATCTGATCTAAGAAAGTTAAAGACAGACTCTCTGACTCCCATTGTCCCTAGACTTCTAGGACTAATTTGTTTCAGCAAACGGTCTCCCAAAATATACTGTGCTAGTCATTATAGGATCCCAAAGATAAGGGATATATCACTTCCACAATCTGCTGAGGCGAAGACAGCACCAACACACAGATAATGAAAATCAAGGGCAGAATGTGCTAAGTTGCCTAAGAGAAACACAGTGCTGTAGAAGTTCAAAAGGAAGTCTTCACATTTTAATTTGAGGACTTGGATAAATTATTGAGTAGGTGGTCTTTGAGGTAAATGGATTTCCATAGGCAAAGATGAGCAGAGAAAGCATGCTAGGCTATTCCTTCAGCAGAAAGTCCCAAGTGACATGCTGGCAGAAGTCCTTGCCTACTATACCTAGAGAAAAGGGCTAAGGAGTAATGACATCCGTGATGTTGCTCCATGGGTGTCAAGGCATCATGAAGATAACCAGAGTAGTCTTAGAGTTGTGAGAGAACCTTTGCTTCCTTGGCAGGTCATGTGCAGTATTGGCAACCACCTATCAAGTTAGCAAATATGAGTATGAACCCAAGATAGAGTCAAGCCTTTTGCCTCTTCTTAATGGCGACTAATAGTTATTGGCCTGGGGCATCTGGGCAAATGACTATCTAAAATGTCAATTTAAGACAGGCCATCTTTAAAACTCTGTAAGCACTAATGTTTGGATAGCCAATTTCAATGGTCTAGAAAAATAAGCATATTATATATTTGAGCCTCCCTTTTCCCTCCCGTATAGTCAATGTTCAAGCAATAAGCAAAACCAATAGGAGATATGTATTAAAATATTTATTCCAAGCAAGTGGTTTACACAGTTGTGGAGACTGACTGGGCAAGTCTGAAATCCATAGGGCAGACTGTCAGGAAGGGCACACTGGAGCCCTCAGGCATGAGCTGATGCTGCTGTCCATAAGCAGAATTTCTTCTTCATTTTCAGGAGAGCTTCAGTTCTGCTCTTGTATAACTGATTATAGACTTTAATCACATCTATGCAATACTTACATGGTAACACCTAGGTTAAAGTTTGATTGACTAACTGGGGGCTACAGCCTAGCCTATTGAGATAAAGTGGACCATCACATGGTATGATGTAGAAAACCCTGATATTAGGATGAGGGCAGGTAATATAAACAATGAGATCAGGAAACTCACAGCAATGGCAGAGGAGAACCAATCAAAGACAAAAGGCCACATGTATTATGTGAGTCTACTTATATGAAATATTCAGAATATATAAATTCACAGCAGATTTGTGGATGCCAGAACTGGAGGAAGGGGAAAATGGAGAGTGATTGCTTAATGTACAAGGGTAGACACAAAAAAGCCTGGAATTTATTTATTTAACAATTGTGTATTTATTCTTACGTATTTAAACTTCAGTCACCTTTAAAGGACTCTCCGTTTGATGCAATATTCCTATCAAGATGCTTTTTCCTCGGCTCAAAACAGTTTTTGAACTAGAGAGTTTTGATTCTGCTGTTTTTTGTTTCACCTCTTTCACATCAGCAAAACATTCCCCTTTGAGGACATTTTTCATCTAGGGAAACACACACAAAAAAACCACTCAGGGCAAGATCAGGTGACTCGGGAGGGTGGGGCATGGGATTCATACCATTTTTGCTCAAAAACTGAACATTCAGCATAGTGTGGAGCAGATGCATTGTCATGGTGGAAGAACCAGTCATCATTTTGCCACAAAAAAATTCACTGAAACTGAATGCAGCCTCTCACAACAATGCTAGCTAGTACACTGATGCTGATGGGTTCCTAGAACACTTACCTAGCAGGGGAAGCCTATACTACAAGGAACCCGCCTTCCAAAAGATAATTCCGGTTTTCTTTGGGTCCCCTATATATGAGGTTTCTGTTTAGGGACGATGAAAAAGTTTTGGAAATGGTTAGGGGTGATGGCTACACAACACTGTGAATGTGCTTAATGTCACTGAATTGTACACTTAAGATGGTTAAAATGTAAATTTTATGCTCTATGTATTTTTACTGCAATAAAAAATAATCAAATTTTTATTTGATCTGACTGCAGTGGGCCTGAAACTGAAACATACTTCTCATTGTAGGTCAGTAAGGTGTAGTTTAAAAAGTGCTAGTTTCCTTTGTTTACCTTAGTGTTAGCATGGGATCCAGCTATCTCTTGACAAGTACAGCCTCAGTTCCCTTACACAGTTGAGATGTACATTGTCTCAGCCTCTCGTTCTGACTGGTCAGCTTATAGTATGAAGACACAGGCAAGCTTTACTTAGACAACTTGAAAGTGTATTGAGCAATTTATAATATAGGATTGCGTGACTTTCATAGACCCAGTGATTGAGATCTTCAGATACAGGAAGCTTTCATTTGAAGCGTGCTGATTGGGAAGACGATCATAAATCTTTGGCCTGTCAGAAAGAAAACGGTGATTTAACTAGCCTGTTGTACTTGGGTTCCTGGGAATATTTTACTGCCATGGCTCTTTTCTGCTCGATCAATTCCTTTCAGACTGGGTCTTTATTGAGAGCTGTGATATGTGGATCCTTTCCTCTGAGTATAGCATGTGTACAGCATGAGCTCTTGCTTGGCCTACAGTGGATGTCAGCATACGGGTCCTTTTGCATTGGTGACATTTCAGAGAAGTGTTTTTCAAATGTGTTGCTACTGACAGATATAGATGGATTTCCAACTAGAGTTATGTATCACCATGATAATGGGCTCTGACCGTGCCCCGGAGCCAGGGAGTGAAATGGACCTTCCTCTGGAAGAGGCTGCGTGGACCAGATGTGCAGAGCCGCACAAAGAGGGCCATCCTGGGAATGCACTTCTGGTTATGCCTGTGCGTCCTTCCTCTCAGCTGGAAAAAAGCACCTTGCATGTTTAACGACCTCACTATAGAGATATCTCTTTGGGAGTACTGTCAGCTTTTTAGAAGCAATATTAACTATTTGAAGCCACTAAGGAGGAATTTACTTACTGGAATAAATGAGACTTCAGTCAACTAAAAGAACCTTTGAATGTCCTAAATTGACCTTCATCTTTGTTAAAATGAAGTTAAAGATGTAATTCAAAAATTTGTGTTAGCCATCAGAAATGCTACCGTTAGCTAATTTCAGTCTTTAAAAGACATATTCTAGATAGAATTAATTTTTTTGAGGTGTGAGGTTTCCATCCCAAATGATAATATTTATGTTAAAAAAAATGCTAAGTACAATTTGGTGTGGTCTTTTCCACAAGACTGGCTCAACCAACTGATACTTCTTGGCCATCCTTTGACTTATTTAGGTCCCTGAGTCCTATGAGGGGACCCATGAGCATAGGGACTCATGAGCAGCATTAATCTTTATAGGATGAAGTATTCTGCACAACTCTGTCCTCCCTACCTTAGTGTTCAAATGGCCCTCCATTCAGGCTGGACTAGCTCTTGGGGATACCTATTAAAAGACAATTATTTATGAGTGTAGTGTAGTATGTTAGAGGTATAAGATGTGCTAGGCATTCCATATATTTTTTTCCTCCAACAATCTTGTGTAGTATGTGTCACATCATACAAAGGACACTCAGAAAGTTGAGTAACTTGCTCAGGGTCACAGGAATTGTACGTGGGAGAGTTGGCTTCAAACTCAGGACAGTCTGATCCTCCAAACCCTTTCACTTTCTATTGTACATGGCAACAGGAACTTTCAGGATGATTAGCCAGAGAGGAAGTCGCCAGGAAGTTCCCTTGGACACCTTTAAAGAGACAGCGTGGGTGATCCAGGGAAGCTGCCTGGTAGGAAGACCTGGGCAATGGCAAGTCATCGCTTGAAGAGCTCCACTGTATTCTCTGAAAACACAGCTTAAGTGTAACCTCCTCTTTGGAGACTTGCATAATTAACCACAGTTAACCCTCCCTGTGCTTGCTGTATACCTGCCCACATGTCTGTAGTCACACTTGTACTTCATCATGCCTGGCAAGGAACCTGACTTAGAGCAAGACCTTAATGAGTGCTTAATGAATTAGTCAGGTAAATGCTTCCAGGTAAAGCTCACAGAATAGGAAGGCCGGAGGGAGGAGACTGGGCAGGTGGTATAGGAGGCCAGGGATGAACACATTGGACTTGAAGAGCCACCTATTTCCATGTTTGCATTATAGGGAGTAAGCTACCCTGCACCTGAAATATGTGGAGTGACAGATTTGATGATACAACACAGACTCTCTAGTCATTATATTTTCAGCTTTAAGAAGGTTGATGCCTGCAGTTTTTTTTAAGCTGTGTGTGTGTGTGTGTGTGTGTGTGTGTGTGTGTGTGTGTGTGTGTGTGTGTTTATACATTCTTGACCAGGAAGACAACAAAGAAGGACTTTTGAGAAAGACTTTAGAGGAGAATGAAAATATCCAGATAAACTGCTCTGAAGATTCAAAGATTCCCACTTTGACCTTGATGCCAGAACTGGCAAACTATAGCCCATGGGCCAAATCCCTCTTGTGATTCCTTTTGTATGATCCTACAAAAACTGAGCTAAGAATGATTTTTACTTTTTTTTACTGGCCAAAAAAAATCAAAGCTTGAATGATATCTCGTGGCATGTGAAAATTATATGAAATTCAAATATCGGTGTCTATAATAAAGTTGTATTGGAACCTAGCCACACCCATTCAGTTGCATGCTGTCTATGGCTGTTTTTGTGCTACAGGGACACAATAGTTGCCACAGAGACCATTTGGCCCACAAAGCCTAAAATATTTACTTTCTGGCTCTCTGCAGAAAAAGCTTGTCAGCCTCTGCTTTAAACCATGGTAGAGTCATCCCCTTTTAAGGCTGGTGGGAAAACAGAATAACAATGTTTCCATTGCTTCCTGAGTCTTCTAGCAGAGTATATTGATTTTATTTATAGATTCCTATTGACTTTTGTTGTTACTTTAATCTGTGTTGGTGTGAAGGGCCTGGAAAATAATTGTCATACATTGAGAAGGTACATTCTAAATAGCAACTGGAAAATCTCTCATGATTGATTTTGGTAAAGGAGCTTTAATTTTTAAATTGGTTTTGAACTTTTCCATCTGAAAGTGGGAACTGAAGGAGAAGGGAAAGAAGGGTAAATAGCAGCCTTTTGCCCCACCCTATCTCACAGGCTGCCCTGAGGATTAATGGGATAATGTGTAGGGAGCTTTTTGTGTTTCTTGAGGAAAGGCACTATGTAAATAAAAGACATTGTTATTAATAATACACAGAAGGCCTTGAGGGAATAATTTTCATTTCTAACTCACAAAATAGTAGGTTTCTACTAAAATAATTTAGACTTGATGAAATGCATGTTTGTAATGGGGCCAGAGTAGCAACGGGTTAGGAGCAAGATAATCTTGGAGTAATGATAGAGACCATTGTGATTTCAAGATATATAAATCTGTCTTGATTTTTTTTAAGGCAAAAATTTTCTCCTCTCCTAGCATAATGTAAGATTTGATGGTGCAAAAATAACTGCGATTGTTGGTCAGAATTCACTTTGGGATACACAATCTGACCAATTTCTGGGCTCCCCAGGAACCAGGGGATGTAAATGCATGAAATGCCCCTGGACTTTTGCCATTTTCCCTGCCCCTAGTTTTCTTCTTCCTTGAGATGTTCCTGGGTTCTAGTGTGGGGTCTCCTCAGAGAAGAGGCTGAGACTAAGACTTGGGTACAAGTAGTTTATTTGGGAGGTGATTCTCAGAAAGAAAAAAAAAAGTAGGAGAGTAGGAAGAGTAGGAGAGCAAAGAGGAAAAGCCAGCCAAGGGTGTATTGCTGGGCTGGGTAACCTGTGCGCAACTGGGACACCATCTGTTGGGGATCCTCTGAGGCACTGCATGGAACAAGCCTCAGACTGCCCTTCCTAAGGAGGCTGGGATTAGTCGCCTTACAAGTGTATAATTAAAAATAGCCATCGCCAGGCTTTGAGGTCATACATTGTGCCAGGAGCTTTGCCTAAGTAGTTTTCTTTAATTCTGAAAATAATCAAAAAGGCATCTTTAGTCACATTGTACAGACAAGGAAGCAGGATTTTAGTAAAAATTACATAAAGTCATTTATTTATTTATTTTTGAGTTGAGGTCTCCTTCGGTTGCCCAGTCTAGTGCAGTGCCATGATCACAGCTCACCACAGCCTCAACCTCTTGGGCTCAGGTGATCCTCCTGCCTCATCCTTCTGAGTAGCAGCGTGTACCACCAAGCCCAGCTAATTTTTGTATTTTTTGCACAGACCAGGTCTTGCTATGTTGCCCAGACTCCTCTTTAACTCCTGACTTCAAACGATCTTCCTGCCCCAGCCTTCCAAAGTGCAAGTATGAGCCATTACACCTGGCCAAATTGTTTAGTTAGTATTAGGCCTAGATGCAGATTCAGATCTGCCTAACAGCTTGTGTCCTGCTGTTTCCTTTATGCTAATTGCAATGTAGTTGCCTTTTAATCATTTGGCAGTTTTAAAAATGTTAAATTATTTCTAATGTGTAATGTCAGGAGGATGGTTATATGTTGGGGGGATCTGTTGCAGTAGAAAATAACACCCAAATCTCAGTGATTGAACCATATCTCACATCTCTCACTACAAGTGCATGTGAGTGACAAAGTGGCTGTGTGTTGGTGTGGTCCTCACCTAGAGATCTAAACCAACGGGGCAGTCACAGTCCAGTGGTGCTGATCTAGGCTGAGGCAAGAAGGCACCTCTGGCATTCACTCTCAGGGTTGTGCAAGTGCTAACCTTGAATTCAGACGAACTTGGGCGTGAGCACCTCCTTAAACTTGGCACCCCAGATGCCTTACTTAACTCACCTTCATCCAAGCCCTGCCACTGGAACATCATCGCTACACGTGGCAGAAAGAAGGGGGACTGGTGAAGCCTCTTAAAGTTTTCACCCAGGGGGTGACATACTTTTTCTGTTCACATTTTACAGAGAAAGCAAGGACACTGGATTTTGGTGAACAGTAATAGAGTCTCCCAGAGTAGGTTTGATTTAATTCATTTTTACAAGCCTCATCCTTTTCTTGTTAATAGGTTAACAAGTTTAAGCTACTAAGCAGATCATCATAGCTTGGAATATATTTAAACTGTTAACTTTCCCATGTGGTCTCATGAAAATTCAGAATAACCAAGTGCTGCAGTTGCAGCATCTTTTTGAGTATTATTATTATTTTTTTGAATTGGAATCTCACTCTGTCGCCCAGGCTGGAGTGCATGGCCACCACAGCTGATGCAGATTTTTCAGGTCAGCCTGGGCTTCAAGAGTGTCAGCTCAATGGGTCAGCCAGCCAAGTCCCAGAGAGGGTCGTGGAGGGACTGGTAAGCCTAGCCCCACAAGTGTCAGCTCTAATGGGCTGGCAAGCCAAGCCCTGACAGTGTTGCTGGTTTGGTGGGCTGGCAAGCCTAGCCCCCTGGGTGCCTCAGCTTTGGAGTCTCGCCTTCCCCTGGCAGCTCTCCTAGATCAGCTGGCTCTGTCGGCTGGCAAGCCAGCCTCTGCGGTGCATGACTTTTCGACTCCAATGATCTTCTGCAGCTCTTCAGGTTGCACCTCTTCAGGGGCAAGGTTCTTGTCTCACGCCCAGAAAGAATGAGGGACACAGACAACCGGAAGGTGAGAAACCAGGATTTATTGAGGACAGAAAAGCTCCCACAACAGGAAAGGGCCGAAGGGGTTGCCGGTCTGGGGCTGAAAACCTGGGGCTTATATAGCCCTAAGTCCAAGCCGATTGGCTAGCACTAGCTGTGAGCTGTAGCTGTTCTGATTGGCTAGTATTAAGGTAGGGATCTACTGGCCAGCTGATTGGTTGCTTTCCAATCCCAGCAGTGAGTACGTTAGCTCTAGCTTGAGAGGCTTGCAGGGAGTTGTTTGCCAATGCTGAGCCTGAGGCCTGCCAGGGGTTCACTACATTGTTACCAGAGGACCCGCCTGTCTGTCTGCTGAGTCTTTCTCTAAGTATCTCCTGTCTCACAGCTTAGACCTCCTGGGCTCAGGTAATCCTCCCACCTCAGCCTTCCAAGTAGCTAGAACCACAGGCATGTCCCACCACCATGCCCGGCTAATTTTTTGATTCATGGTAGAGATGAGGTCTCACCAAGTTGCTCAGGCTGGTCTCGAGCCCATAGGCTCAGGCAGTCCTCTCACCCCGGCCTCCCAAAGTGCTGGGATTATAGGCGTGAGCCACCGCACCCAGCCTAGAGTTTGAGTATTAAAAGCAGAGTCACAAAGAAGGTGCTCTGTGGACATTTCCACCCATCAGCCATCCAAACCTAATCTTGAGACTGAGCCATTTTCTAGATGATCTGAGACACAGAGGAGACAGACAGGCAATTGTTACCCGAAGATTTCATCTTAAACATGTAATAAGAGTCTTTGGCTGTAGGCAGAGTTTGGCAATACTACAGTATGGTGGGGGAGACTTGCTTATGAGCAGTTGTCCTTTTCAGCATGTGGTCCAGCAACCTATTTTGTTGTGGGATGCATTTTCTGAAAACATTCCCAGAATAAATGTAAAGGAAATATTAACCGTTGACACACACACACATTTCAAAGAGGTACTGTGAGAAAAAAGGCTTTGATCAAATAACTGCAAAGCTAGTAGTAGATATTAGATTTTCATGTCTGCTAAGCCTTGTACATAAGCCCAAAGAACTCAAATCTTCTATGTAAATTCTACTCTTGTCTTAGGGGCAAGTCCAGTGGTGGAGACTATTGTGGTATGGTCAGAATTATATTTAGGTGTTGGGGAGAAAAAAGGGTGTTAGGAGGAAGGGAATCACATTGTGGTGAAAACCTGTTGTATCCTTGTGTTTTTTTTTTTTTTACTCTAGCATGAAGAAATGATTAACCACGGGCAGGTCACTTAACTTTGCTGGACACTGGTAGAATGAAACCAGGGGCAAGATATTTAACTTTGCTTTCTTTACCTGTAAGATGAAACTGGAGGAAATTTTAGCTCTAATTTTGTCAAAGAAAATAAAGGAAGAGATGTTTAGCGCAGAGAGATAGCAGGATGAAGACACTTCTTTTTAGGCCAGAAGAGTCTTTAGAATCTTTGGATTTTGAGAGACGGAGTCCACTGAAAGAGAGACCAAAGGTGCTGGAGAAAGAGGATTTCTGTCATCACAAGGTTGTGAAAGAGATGGGGGAGAGTGATATCAGGGTGGAAGACCCTGTCCTGAATGGTGGGGATGCTTTTCCTCTAAGACCGAGGGAAATAAGGACATGATGGGTCGAGACCTTATGATCTTTTAAGGAAATGAGGAGGGTAAGGCAGCATCAAGAAGATGAAAATCTCATGCCTGCTTGATCATCTGCCTAGAATGTGTGGGCAGGGAGGGGAGGTGGGCATGTTGAGGGATGGAGAAAAGATCTGAAACAAATGTGTGTGAAGAGTGATACAGGGAGTTACTAAGAAAAAAAGCAAACATTTTGGAGCCCGGGAAGCACTCAAATGAAGTTGAACAGGAGAAAGTGTAGTAGACCCAGTTGACATGGGATGTGTTTCATTTGATGACATACCTGGACCAGGGATAAGAAAGTCTAAATGTAAGACAGAGTCATCTTGGAATGATTACCCTTGGCAACTTGGCTTGGGAGGAATGTAGAGGAGTGTGAAGTTTTCTATGGTCTCTATGAGGGAGCATAGAAGTTTCTGTAGGCATAAGAGTGTGGGAAAGATGGAAGGAAAAAAAGTTTGGACACCTAGGAAACAATGAAAGTGAAACCGGATTCAAAGAAGATGAGACCAAAAGAAAAACAACAAACCCAAAGAAGATGAGGCTCCAAAGGCACGAAGGCCTGTGAGTGATTGAAATGCAGTGGGGATTATATCCTCTTTTGGGGAAGATTGAGGAAGGTGGGGCAGGGTACTAGACTATGAGTGAATTAGGACAGGGCCAAAGATTCCCTTTACTTTGGACCCAGTCCTTAGCATGTTGTCAGGCACATAGTGGAGGCTCAATAAATTCTTGTTGAATAAATTAAGCTGAATGTTTTCCAGGATGATGGCAGAAGATGGAGTCAGGGAGCAAAGTCTGAAATGACCGGTCTGTAGATAAGATTGACATGGGCAGGTCTTGTCTAACGCAGAGGAGATGACCTAGTTTCTCTTGCCGAGCACCCCATCAAGGGCTTTCCCGTCCTCTCTCTCTGACTGACTCCACAAATAAGAGGTAATATTCCTAACTATTGCCAGCTGTGCCTCCTACTTCTGTGGGAAGGGTTTCTGCTTATCATCCTAATATAAAATTATGTCCTCCTATTTGTATAAGTACATTTTATGGTTGTAACTTTGACTACATTCTTGATAAAGAGTCATTCCTAGAGATCTGGTAAATGTAATATAGGGACCATGAAACAGAAATGAGAACCCAGCTAATTTGTTAGAGATGGAGTAGTCCATTTGTGGATTGCTGAATTTTGAAAAATAGCCAGGAAAGAAAAAACAAATAAATCAAACAGCCAGCACTGACAAACATAGGGTTTTTTTTTTTTCCATCTATCTTGCCAAGTGTGGATAGTTGTTAATTACCTATTTATGATGATTCTTCATAGCTTACTTATGAATGTCTTGAAGCGTGTTTTCTAAACGTAATAAAGTCTGGTCTGCATGGGGCCCTCTTGTTCCATTAGTCTACTATTAAATTTTATATGAGAAGTGGCTTTAGTTTGCTATGGAGTTTGTGGATTAATTTTATCGGGGTGGATTTAGCTGGGTTCTGATGATAAAACATTCTTAATGTTTAAAAGGTTCTATAAAATTTCTACCTTTACTGGATGCATATGAATAATGCATTTGATCATCAGCAAAAGCCATTTAGGAGTTTCTTTCTAAGGGCCTTTGAACTGTAAAAATCAGGGCAGCCCTTATATTCCCAGTTTGGGAATCAGATGTTCTATGTTTAAACCATAACCTGTGTCAACATCTTTCTCATTCTTCTATTTCCAAACTTGAGAAGTGGTATGTTGTTATACTCAAACGTCTGTGTATTAAGACAGGATTCAACTTTAACCATTACCAAGCATTAATGTTAGGTCAGATAAAATGAGTTGTCTATGGTTTTGGGCTATAGATCATCAGAAGTTAACCTGACAGCTGAATATAATGGATTTGGAAATATCAGCATAATGGATGTACTTTCCTACTTGGAGATAATGGAGCTATTCACATAATATTAGAAAAAAAGTTTGTATTTTGATAGGTTTGGTTTTGTTTTTGGCTGCCTAGGCAAATAAAATTTTGAGTTGTCATGACTTGCAGATAAAAGTGGCTGTTTATGAGGAAATGTTGGGACTTAGGAGGGATAAGTGTCTCACTGTATTTTTTTTTTTTTCGTCTAAAGATACAGGGAGAAAATTACATCTCTGTAATGGTTCATTTCCTAGAAGTGGTTATTTCCCCAAGGCTTACTTTCCTTATACTTTTGAACTTTAAACCTTCAGCCCAGAAGCACTTAGAAACTTGTCATTGTGATTCTTTGGCTATCATTTCTTGCCTATGAACTCAGCTTTCCTCTCATTGGGCATTCAGGGCTCTTGTGAGGTTGTTTATCCATAGAGAGCAGTATTGAGTGAAGCTGTCAACTCATTAGCAGTGGGGCGTGTGATTTAGGCTTGATAGGTGTACCGTGAAATTCAGGAGGGCTAAATTAGGAGCCCTCGCCAGCCAGCCTTTGCTGCCTTTATTTTCCCCAGCAGGACAGTTTAGGTTTGAATAACACTTTCTTTACGGCTAAAACCTCTGTCTGGCCTCTTAGTTGTTGTTATTGTGGTAAGAATGCTTAACATGAGCTCTACTCCCTCATTTTTTGAAAAGTAGTCTGAGGGAGAAAGGAAAGAAGGGACTTGAATGGTTCCATTGGGATTTAAAACTGATTTTAGTTTAGCAAGAGACTCCAGGACCTCGGCCAAGGCATCCACTACCTGAATGAGGTGGGTGAGGTAGAGACCCATTTCTCTGGCCTGTGATCTGTTCCTTTATATTCACCAGTACTTCCTGACTCGTTTAGTTATTTGTTCCTGCCTCTCCCTCTTTCTGTTTTTCTGCCCCTGACTTCCAGCTCCAGCACCTTTTGCCTTTTGTCCTTTTCCAGAAGTGATGTGCGTGTGTGTGTGTGTGTGTGTGTGTGTGTATGTGTGTGTGTGTGTGTGTTTCTTTGTGTAGCATTCCCATAGACTAATATCTATATGATTTCCAAGTGGAGACCTCTTTTTGGCCATACTGGCCTCCTATGTGGTCATGACCAGCTTGTACTGCACAGCACAATTTTAATTTTTATTGAGCACCTACTTTATGCCAAGCATTGTAGCAAGTTTTATTGAGGTATAATTTATAGAACATACAATTTGTCCATTAGACATGTACAATTCAATGATTTTTAATAAATTTGTAGAATTGTGATCACCATAATCCAGTTTTAGAACATTTTCATCACCCCTCCCAAAATTCTCTTGAGCCTGGATGCAGTCAATAGTTGCACGAGGTTGAGTCCTATCCACTGGTCTGCTGTATGTCTGTATAAATTTACCTTTCCTGGATATTTTATGTAAATGGAATCCTACAATAATGTGGTCTTTTGCATTTGGTGTCTTTCACTAACATAATGCTCTTGAGCATCATATATCTTGTTGAGTGTATCCAGTTTGTTTCTTTTCATTGCTGAATAGAATTTTGATTGTCCATATTTTGTTTATGACTCTCCCAGTTGATGGACATACCAATTCTTCCAGTTTTGGCTATTATTAATAGTGTGTGGACATATGTTTTTCTTTTGAATAGATTTCTAAAACTGGTTTACTGGTAAGTTTATGTTTAACTTTCAGTTAAACTGCCAGAACTATTTTCTGGAGTGGATATGTCATTTTACATTCCCATGAGCAATGTATGAGAGTTCCAGTTTCTCCACATTCTTGCCCATACTTAGTATTATCTGTCTTTTTGATTATAGCCATACTAGTAGGTGTGTAGTGAATATCTCATTGTGGTTTTAATTTCCCAAATGGATAATGATTTTGACCACATTTTCATGTGCTATTAGCCATTCATGTCTTAGTTTGTCAATTGTCTATATAAGTCTTTTGTTTATTGTTTGGCTTATTTTTGAGTTATAAGAGTTCTTTATATATTCTGGATACAAGCTCTTTATCAAAGATATAATTTGCAAATGTTTTTTCCCAAGTTGTAACTGTTCTCCTTCACACATCAATTATTTTAATAGAGAACATTTAATATAAAGAAGTATTAACCACGTAAATATACGTTAGCCATGTATAGAGGAACTGAAACGGCTAGAAAAGAACACAGAAGTTTCATAGAAATAACTAGTGCAGGAAGCAACTAACACCTCTAAGGGTGGAGGAACAAAGGGAAGAAGCTAAGATGATAAAACTTAAAAACTTGGGGAAAGAGGTAAAACTTGGTTCCCCAGGAGAGGATGCTGATTAGCTAGTTCTGGTATCTCTGAGGGGGTGAAAAGAGGCTGGATCTGGGAGTGCAGGGGAAAACTGTAAACTGGAATCAACTTCTGCTACTGGAACTTACTGCCACTGACGGAATAAAAAGAGAAGCCTGGGTGACTAACGGGAAGACCAAAAGGTCCTTTTCTCCACCTCTAGTTTTCCAGGTTCCCTCCAGTACCTCCCAATGGCAGAGCTAAACAGAGCCGAGTGACAAATCAGAAATGTGACTTCCAGAGTCCCAGCCCTAGCGTCAAAAACAGAGTACAGAAGGGTTTGAAGCTGAGAGACAATAGCTTAATAACCCACACAAGTAGGTGCTACTGTTAGCCCTATTTTTTTTTTTTTTTTTTTTGAGTCACAGTCTCACCCTGTCACCCATGCTGGAGTGCAGTGGCATGCTCACAGTCACTGCAGCTTTACCTATTGGGTCCAGGTGATCCTTCTGTCTCAGCCTTCCAAGTAACTGGAACTACAGATGTGTGCCATCATGCCCGGCTAATTTTTTTCGATTTATTGTAGAGACGAGGGCTTGCCAAATTGCCCAGGCTAGTCTCTAGCCCCTGGACTCAGGCAATCCTCTTGCCTCTGCCTCCCAAAGTGCTGGGATTTGCACTTTGGTGTGAGCCAATACACCCAGCTCAATCCCCATTTTAAAGAGGAGGAAACTGAGGCACAGGAGAGTTATATAAGACATCAAAGCTAATAATTAACAGCTGAGATCACGTGTTTCTCTCTTAGGGCAAGAGGTTAGTTCAAATACAATCCCATTATTCTGTTTTGTCTTTTTTCTGACTAATTATGTCTTTCCTATTTATCAGTTGCTTTCTAGTTCTGAGTTTCAGAACCTAGCTCACTATTTTCACTTTGGACTTGAACTTGATGCTTTCTTTTTTATCAATATTTTTTATTATGATATTGTGGGGTACAGTTAAGGGTTAGGTATACAAATATATACTTCATTCAGACACCCTTGTTGATAAGAGGTGTCTCCCCTCCCCAGACAGATATTTACTACCTTTAATCCCATTTCCCTTCCCCTCCCCCCTCCATAGTTTCCCACCACTGTCAGTCATTTTCTTATACTATTACATTGGATGTTCAAGGTCCACCATATGAGTGAGAACATGTGATACTCAGATCTTTGTT
>NW_007015484.1:24865-42214 GCF_000164805.1 Carlito syrichta
TGCGGGGTCATATGAGAGGTCAATATTTAGAGCTTTTAGGAATCGCCATACTGTTTTCCACAGAGGTTGTACTAGTTTGCACTCCCACCAACAGTGTAGAAGTGTTCCCTTTTTGCCACACCCTCTCCAGCATGGAATTACAGGCTGAGCCACCGAGCCCGGCTTGTGTCTATTTTTCAAGCTTGTTTCTCCCATTTCAGTGTTGTTACCTTGAATTGCCAGCTGGTGGTGCTATCTCAGCTGCTCACCCCAGAGGGGTTGGAGCCAGACAGGAGTCGGCCAGAAGCTGGAGATGGGCACCCGCCCCAAGGCACAAGGGAAGAGACCCACAGCCGGCAGGACATCCCGGTGGCAGCAGAGGTGGCAGCAATCCCAGCAGATCTTGCCTGCAGGGGCTTCAAGGACTGAAGTTGTGGATCACCTCAGGCACGGGTGGCGTGATGTGCTATGGCTGCCAGGGAGGCTGCAGCAGTGCCAGTAGCTGCTGTGTCTGCGACTGTAGTGGCTGTCCAGACCGCTGTGATGCCCCAGCGGTGGCGATGACTGAGCTCCGTGTGAAGAGCAGGCTGCCGACATTGGGGTCTGCAGCTCCCCGGGAGAGAGCCAGAGACCCTCTGCGTTCTCCTTTGTAGAGGGTTTCATAGACTAGGTTGCCCCATCGCCATCTTGCTGGAAGTCCAACTTGATGCTTTCATTGCTTAACTTGCAAATTCTGGAGTAGTGATATTAGCATAACTTTCCCCATCTGAGAAATTAAGCAAATTTTCTTTCTTTCCAGATGAGTCACAATATGAATGTTACGCATGCATAATCAGTTCAGTATGCTGTGTTGTACTCATATGCTTAGATTTTGAAAGTGACACTTTAAGATACTTTTAAACAATATAGGTACATAATTTTGCATAGACAAATAGTGTTGTAACAGAATAAAGTGAGCAGTCTGGATTATGCACATAGCAAAGGAGTGTTTCGCCATTTCACAAACAGATATGTAACAGAGATATATTTCCCTGACAAATGTATCCAGACCAAAAATCTGGACCAGAATTATCTCACTGCAAGTTGAGAACATCAGAGAGGATAACAGTTTTTGGTAGATGGATTGCTAATGACCAGTGAATTGGTGTTTCTTTTCGGTGAAAGTTACAGTCCATTTAAGAACAACCTAGGCCTTTCAGAACCATTGTCTTTTTGTTGATAATTTTGTTACTGTTCCAAATGGCCATTAAAAACAGCAGGAGTTCAGCCAGAGCGGTCACAATCTAAACACGACCTTCATCTTGTAGCTGGAGGTGCTCTTGTGTTCACCCACAATGTAAAAATCAAGCCTTCGGCAGTCTGGGAGGTGGTGAGGAAGTTACTTTTTCAAGTATACTTTGCATTTTAGGTTCTTCTCCTTTTCCATTCAGGGAGCTATGAAATGGAAATGCAGGGTTGCAGATTTGAATATATGATGTTTATTTGGGACCAACAAGAGCATCTAATATTTGCATCTAAGTATTAGAATAGTTCTTGATTCCTCTGTGACTTCTATTTTTCCAGAATGCTGTTCATATTATATTTAGAGTCACCTGGTAGTGACTGGTTTTGAAGCAGTTATTGGCCTACAAACTCAGAATGCTGTTTGATACATTGGGGAAGCAACGTGCTGAAGAAGAGAAATTCTGGTCTTTGAGACAAATGGTCTAGTGGTTGACGTACAAGCTCTGCCCATCAGTGCCTGTGAGATCTTGGGCAAGTAACTTTGTGTCACAGAGCCTCATATTCCTCTTTTGTGAAACAGGAACACTTGATTAATACTTACAGCACTGTGAGATCTAAGTGAGATAATGTGATGTTAGTTTGTAAATTTTGAAGTATTACAGAAGATGTAAGTATCATTGTATGGTGATTTACAAATGTTAGGACAAAGGGCATATTTGCTCTGTTATCTGTTGGCTTGCTTTTGGAAATGTCCCTTTGTGATTCTATTATACATTGTTCAGGAGATGGCTGAATCATAAATAAATCCAAAGAAAACATTGTGCCTTTTGTAAGAACATTAACATATTAAAGATTCTGAGAAGTCCCACAATAAATAATTCTGGTGAACTTCGTTAATCAACTTTTGCCATGTATTTGACTATTAAGCCCTTTCTTCCTCATGTGACATCTGTTATAGTAGTGTATTCCTTTGGTATATTCTGCTTGAAGCCAGTGTTTCAAGACATCAAGTTACCTGAATTTTAATTGGAAAAAACATCAAAGAAAACAATAGTCTTTCTTTACTTATTGCACAGAAGCAGACACATTTCAAGAAAAATTTAAAATAAATGAAATGAGTTTTTAGTTGGATGAACTTAGGAAACATTTGGCTTAAAAATATTATGTATGTTTTAAGTATGTTAAAAGTTATTTTTGCTATTTCTTGATAATGTGCTATAATCTACCATCTTTTCAGCTCCCAAGTCGGCAATAAACATATCTTGAATATTTGTTGACTTGGAAAATAATTCTGTTATCTCTAAATGGATATTAAAATTTCTTTTCAGGCTAAAAATGGGGCATGCGTGTGAGATACATGTAAAAAATGAAAAGGAAGACACAGCACTTTAAGTACTAAGTAGGGGTTGCCCCAGGGTGTTAGAACTGTGGCGTCCTGCTTTGCTCTAACAGGATAGTTTTGGTAACAAATCCCTGTGATTTCATCCAAGTGACCCATGATATTTGCAAGTAAGTTTGGAACTCACTAGAAGTATAGTTTCCTTCAGCCGACTGTAAGCTTTTTAGGGAAGACTTTCTGTGTTTTTGCATTCTTAGGTTCTAGCACTGTGCTAGGCACATGATAAGCATGAAATTATTATTTTTTGAATGTGTAATGAACTGGTAGAATTGAAATAGACTGTCTTCATCTTATCAGTCATTTAGCTCATATTTATTAGCTTATGAGCCTTAGTAACACTATTTGCTTCAAGCAATAAATGACTATTGATTATTTTAAATTCAACTCATAATTAATTTTATCTGTAGAAATAGTAATGTAAAGAAAAATGAAAACAATAAACACTGCACATGCTAAAATTTGGGATGTTTGGCAAACTGGTTGTAAACCAAATCTGTTTGATAAAATTAAAATCTGTAAAAATTAAATTAAAAAACCTGTAATAACTGGACTTGAAAAGCAATCAAAATAGTATAAAACTAACAAGTCTCAAAATCACACATGGTTAAGTTATTTATTATCTAAGAATTTACAGAAGGATGAAATCTTGACAACATTTAGATTTGTACAATTTTACTCTGAAAAAATAATAAAACAAACCTGGTAGAAACAATGGGTGGAAAGGAAAACTCACAGACTATTCTAGGTCTTCCACTTAAATGAAGGGTTTCTGAAGGCAGATTCGCAAGGACTAGTATTTCCCTTACTTTATTTTCCAAGAAAGGCATTATGACAGCACTGTGCTCCAACTCTCTGCCTATTAATCTTCTATAGTAAACTATTATACCTTCATCTTCCCTCCAGTTCACTGTTTTCCAAAGTGCTTCAGCATAATCTAGAATACTTGCTAAGACTCCAGATTCTTGGGTGGTAGTCCTAGACTAATAAATCTGGGTCTACTAAGGTTTGGATTAGTATCTGCATCTTTACAGCAGATAGGGTTATCCTTATGCCTGTTAAAATTTGGGAACTACTGGCTAATATGTAGGACTCTTGCCTTTTAAAATATGATATACTACTACTTGGAAGGTTGAGGCAGAAGGATCGCCTGAACCCAGCAGGTCGAAGCTGTGGTGGCCGTGAGCGTGCACTGGGCAACAGTGAGACTCCAACTCAGAAATAATAATAATAATAATAATAATTAATACGGTATACTTATACTGGGTATGGGAAGAACAGGAACAGTACCATTAGGGTTATTCATATCAGGATAGCACAAAATCCTTCATTAATTAATTTCCTGAATCATATACCTACAGAGTTTGTGTACACTTCCAGGTGTCAGGTTCTGTCCTAATCCAAACCTTAGTTGGTCAACAAAATTAAGAGCCTGTCCTCATTAAGTTTACATTTTAGTGTGAAAGACTGGTAAACTTAAGTAAAAATTACACATTTTCAATAGTGATAATTGTAACAAATAAAGTATAAGGAGGTCTTTATATAGAACTTAGTGTATCAGAAAATGCCAAGAGACTACAAGAAGGGAGATGTCAAATAAGATTTCTGAGAACATTCATCTCCCCAATAGGGTAAAGGGTAACAACAAGAATTTTCTCCTTTCCATTCTCCTTTTAGTCTCCCTACCACTTTTCATATTTGTCAAAGTATATTCCATGGGTAGGCATCAAGAAAGCAGTACAGTTGTGAAGTGTTTGCAGGCCAGTTTCTATTACTCTGGGCTGTGAGGAAACCTTGGCTACACTTCTCTTTGACCTTGCCAAAAAATATTGGTAAATCAAGTTATTATTTTGCCAGTATTATTTAATTATCCCAAAGGCACAATATGTACCTTTTTCCTGCAAAGTTCTAGGAATATTGCAAAGCAAATTAGCACTGTTGTTGGTGTATAGTACTCCTGGGTTGTAACTTTAACGTTTTGATGTGTTACAGCTGAACCAGGTTCTTATGCCTGCTGTCCCGAGAAAACAAAACTAAACCAGTCAGTACAATGAAGAAAGAGTTTATATTACAAAGCAGCTAAGCCAGGAGGGTGGGAGAAATCACTTAAATCCACCTCACCTTATCCTCAGATTCAGAGGATAAGGTTTTTAAAGGGAACTTCGTGGGCAAAGGAATAAGGGTTGTTGATTGGTTGATGGTGTCACGGGTGGTGGGAGTGGCAGGGGCTGTAGTAAAACTATTTTCCTGGGATCCTGTGACCAGCAGAGGACTTCCTGGTGCTCTGGGTCTGGGTAGGAGTTTGGGTCTGCCAGAGTACAAAGTCTGAAAATGATCTTAGATACCATTCTTAAGTTTTAGATACTGTCTATAAAACCATCAGGTACCACCCCCACCCTCCTGTTCTAAGCCATTGTGGAAGCAGTCCAGCTGGAGAAACAAAAGGAAGGTGGCTTCTTGTCAGCTTTTGTCTCAGAGACTTCTTGTCTTCTCAGTTTTGGTCCATGGTTTAAGAAAGAGTATGTTGATCAGCCTTGCGCCTCTCCTAGGGGTCAAGACATAAAGGTAATTTTATATAGGCAGTTTCAGATGTATGCTGTACAATGAAGCTCAGTTTTCTTATTGGAAATTTTGCTTGGTAAGGACAAAAAGGTAACATCACAAATTGGCTACATTTTTTCAAATATCTGGACAGTTTCCAGTTCCCCAACTAACTCCATTAGATCTGCAGGAAGGTCGAAAATATCCCCGTTCTTGTCGTGGCAGGGTACTGGATGCATTCTGACATCTTGTAAAGTTCCATGCCTTGTTTAATCACAAGATAGAAGAAAAGAATTTGCTGACTCATTTGCCATCCTTGCAGGTGCCTGATTTAAACTATCCCTAGGAAAGGTGACTGAGAGGGATTCATCAGGGTGCTATAAAATGCTGACTACCTCTTATAAAACTCACTTAACTGTTAAAATGTCTTTTATTTCCCTGCTTATTTGTTACTTGGAGGGAGATACAGCCCCATTCTTAACAGAAAAAGGAGGGAAATTAGGTGTCTATGTATCATAAAGGCACATATAACTAGGAAAAGGAAGAGTTTAAGAAAAGGAGCATTTCAGAGCATCTCTTTATTATCATCCTTTTTTTATTCTTTGGAATCAGTAGTTTTAGAGAAACAACAGAACCTTGTTGCTTGGAATACTTAAACCCGTTAGCTTTTCTGGAGAACCTATCTGCACCAGTGAGGAACTGGGTCAATTAACATAAGTTGACTCTCACCATTTTCTGTGACAGTTGGCAAAACAGTGCCTGCTTCACTTTTCACCTGCACCTCCACCTAAAATCATCACATATCCTCTCAGCATTATATAACTCCTGGGAAGGACAAATCTGCATATTAAAAAAATGATTAATGCTTCCTAAAAGTCCCTGTGTCTTCTCAATAATAATAGCTAAATTTTCATTTGCCTTTAAGTTAGAAACCTAGGATTTACTTGCTTGTAACTTCTTCAATTCTTGTAAAACTTCCTCCTTGTGAAAATAATATGAATGTAGCACTCCACTAGAATTTTGAACTCTTCCAGATTTCCTTAAAAAAAAAAAAAATCAACTCTATTGAGGTATAACTTACATACAAGAAAATGCACCCATTTCAAGTGTACAGTTCATGGAATTTTGGCTATCCTATATCTTCTGTAAACACCATCACAATCAAGGTGTATAATATTCTATACCTCCAACACTTCCCTCCAGCCCCTGTGCACTTATCCCCTCACCCTTGACCCCAGACAACTTCTGTACTGACCTACTTCCATCATAATTGATGTGTTTGCCTTTTCTAGAATTTCAGAGAAATGGAATAGGCAGTATGTAGTCAAGCTTCTTTTGTAGAACTTGCTTTTCAGATTTATCAAAGTTGTGTCTACTGGTGTTTAATTTCTCATCACTGCTGAGCTATATTTTATTGTATAGATGAACCATACTTATTCCCCTGTTGCTGGGCATTTATGTGTGGTTCTATTATGAATAAAGTTGCTATGAACATTCATGTACAAGTCTTTGTGTTTACACATATTTTCACTTTTATTGGGTAAATACCTAGGAGTATAATGTCCTGAATATATGCCAAGTGCATGTTTAGGCTTTAAGAAATTACCAAACTGTTTTCCAAAGTGGTGCTATAAGCAATATATAGGAGTTACACTTTCTCTGAATCTTTGTTCACACTTGATCTTGTCTTTCCTTTGGTTGTACACATTTGATGTGTGTACAGTGGCATCTCATTGTTTTAACTCACATTTCCCTGGTGATTAGTGGTGATGTTAGGCATCTTTTCATGTGCTTATTGGCCGCTAGTATATCTTCCTCAGTGAAGTGTCTTTTTAAATCTTTTGTGAGAGTTTGAGATAAGAGTTCTTCATATATCCTTGATACTAGTCCTTTGATAAATAGGCAGATCTGGAATATTTTCTCCCAGTCTGTGATTTGCCTTTTCATTTTTTAAAATGGAATCTTTCAAAGAGTCCCGTTTATCAATTTTTTTAATTTTATGCTTTGAGTTCAGTTAATTCTTAAGTTTCCCAACATGTCATCCAATATATTTATCCTAAATTCTAAAACCAGAAGCCCATCATATAAGATGAGAGTGCTGACTTTTATTTTATAGACTTAACACAGAAGTTTTTAAAGAAATAGTGCCAGATGGCCTGAAGATATAGGCCTTGCTGTTTCCTGCTAACTTCAGTCCAACCAGGTATACTTCTAGGGCAAGCTTCATAGTCTAGATTGATTGGCAGATGCCTGGTACCGTTCCAGAACAGTCAGTTCTCCAAATTGGTCTCCCAGGGAATTGGAGGTAATCTGGGGGAACAGTTCATGCTCTCTGGGCTTTCCTCAGTATAGATCAGCCTGAACCTGACCAAACTAACTACCAACAGTGGGAATTTCCATTATTAGTTTTAAGTTTGCCTCTTCATTTTTGGAGCTTTCTTGAATGTGAACATGGGGTCTGTTTCTTACTCTAAGAGGCTAGTCAAGGGTTTTTTTAAAAGAATGTTGATGTCTCTGAAATAATAAAGTGCTTCTCTAAAAAACTTGGACAAGTCAACTATTTAAATTGTTCCAAGCTGACAGTAAGGAACTAGGACATATGAGGAGAAGGTAGCATAATAGTTTGTATTATAAAGTCTTATCTGTTTCAGTATGACACATATCATTATTAGTAAGCATACTGATTAAGGATCTAAAACCAAACTGTGATTACATTACAACTTCACTACTTACAGTTGTGTGACCTTGAACACATAATCGTGTCTTTTATGAGCCTCAAGTTTCTCAACTGCAAAATGGGCATATAACAGTACCCATCTCATAGAGTTAACTCATGAAGATTTATTCAGATAATCCATGTGCCCAGCATATGGTAAGTCCTTAATAATAACTATTATTTCAACTTAAATAAGGTTCTTATAGAGATATATATGTATACATGTTGAGAAATGAAAAGAAAGAAACAGATGCGGTGAAGAGGAATAATCTAACCCGTGGTAAATGGTGTTTCTGCAGAAGATTTAAGAACACATAGAACATAAACAGTATTCATAATATAGATAGTTTTCCAGGGCTCAAGAAAGACCTGAATCTGCAGACTGAAAGAGGTCACGGTGTTTCAATAAACATTAATGAAAATAGCTGTGATATTTTTTAATTTTAAGATTAGAGAAAAATTCTGGTAAGCATTCAGTAAGGGGAAAAATATTTCCAACAAAGGAAGAAAGAGTCAAATTAGACTTAGGTATCTTCGTAAGATGAAGCCCACTAGTCAACAAGATTTAGAAGAAACTTCTGCAGATGAAAACGTCTAAACCATAAAGGGTTGAAGGAATCAGAAAGATATTCTCAGATTTGAAAGAACTTAGAAAATGTCATTTATCTACAATACTGAAAAAATTGCTTATAGGCATTCTCTAGCCAAGAAAGAAATGAATAAAAACAAATGAACCAAAAACAATAAAGGATAATTCATGATATAAAGGAATTATTGTGAATATTGAAAATAGTTGTGTAGATTTAGTTCTTAATTATTGAAAATTTATTTACTGAATAGAATGTAATTATAATACAGAGTTCTTAAAAGAAAATATAAATACAAGTTTAGTATTTATAAACTTGGTAGAAAGTTCTAAATTATTATTTAAAATAGCAAGTGGAAGAGGGGCAGAAAGACAAATCGTAAATATGTTAATTTTTTAACCTCAGAAGAGAGAGTTAATAAGTACTGTTTACTTTTCTGCTGATAATTAGTGTCATAGGCCCAATGTATTTTTTTCAAAGCTACAGTACTTTTAAGCAGAATTAGAAGTATACAGACTTCCAAAATGTGTAGAGACTACAAATGGGCATGCATAATTGGTGAATTTTAAGACATATAAATTATATTTCAATAAAGCTGTTTTATAACTTATACTTCAGTAAAAGTCATTTTTTAACATGAAAAATAAAATATAATCCATGTTGCAAAAAGATAGACTGCAAAGAAAAGATTGAGATATTATGCAAAATAAAAAACAAAGCATGATGAAAAGATTAAAATCCACTGCTCACTTGTGACTTTTTCACTTAAGACTATATTCACCTAGGACTATAAATTAAATGGGGTGCTATTTTTCTATGTACTAACCAAGATTTACAGATTAAATCAATTAACAAGAGTTAAACAGAATTCTGTATTACATGCAGACGCTAAACAGGGTGACTCAGAGAGGTTTAGTACTATTGAGTTTCTAGTGTTTTCGCCTTATGTTGAAGGTTTTCTTCTCCATATTTCCATGTTATGCTATTTAATGCATAAAGATCCATAACTATGATCTCTTTATTATGGTTGATACCCTTTACTAATATAAATAATCCTCTTTGCCCTTTGAATTTTTTTTTGCCTTGCATTATGTTTAGATTCCTTCCTTCCTTCCTTTCTTCCTTCAACACACTGTTATTGAATTTTTACTACTTATCAGGTACTGCACTTGCTCTGGATAAAAAGTAGTAAGTAAAAAAGATATGGTCCCTGCTTTCATGGAACTTAACATCTGCGACTTCTGTTTGTATTATTACATTATTTACCTGATGATTCTCTGATCATCCATTTACATTTTACCTAAAACTATTTTATAAATGAATAATGCTAAGTTGATTTTGACTTTAAAAAATCCCATTTCTTTCATTGAAAACTTGGTTTTGGGTGGAATGATTGCTGCTTTCACTGGAATAGATGTATTGGAATGGTGAGAGACACTAATTTGATTTAAAACCGTCAAATATTAGCATAGATATGCAAATCCTCAGTCATCATTTGAATTAACCTTGGGAAAAATTGTGACGTGGGCTGGAGTATGTTTTATTTCCCATTCCCTCTGTGTATCCTGACACTCCATTCTGCATTCCTGGCTATCCTTTTCCCTTCCCATGTAATCACTTTCCTACTACATTGTGGCTCCTCAGACCCATTCAGGCACATGGATGCAGAGAAAGCATTTGAATGTCTAGGATAGTGGACAAGGAGCATCAGCATTACTGGGGCATTTTGCTAGAAATGTAAATTCTCATGCCCTGTTCCATATCTACAGAATCCAAAACTCTCAGGACTGGATTTATTAATTTGTGTTTAACAAGTTCTCCAGATGATTCTGATGCATGCTTAAGTTTGAGAACCACTGGTCTGGTGGTCCTCAAACTTGACTGTGCATTGAAATCACCTGTGGAGCTTTGCAAACTACTGATGCCTTCCTCCCACCCCCAAAGATATTGGACTTAATTGTTCTCAGATGTGGCCTGAGTGTCAGGAGGTTTTGAACTTGGGCAGCCAAGTTTTAGTACCACTGGCCTAGATCTTTACAGAATGTCATTCCTTGTAGACCCCATCTCTGGTGAGAGTTTACATATCCTATGACCCATTTCCGCAAAGACATCTGAAAAATAAAAGTTAGCTTTATTAATGATCTTATTGTGTTAAGAAGGTGTGTGATTGTCCGCAGATTACTTCACCTCTTTATGGCTCAGTTTTCTCATCTGCAAAATAATGATCAAAATACCTGTAGCATACCTACCATGTGCCAGTCACTCTTTAAGGCATCTTATATATAATAATTTACGGTTCACAGTAGACCTATGAGATAGTACACTATATGCTCCCTTTTGCAGTTAAAAAAAACACGAATGCATGACAGAGCCAGTCTAGATCGTCTGCTTCTACAGTCCATGCTCCTGACACTATGCCATAATGCTTCATCATAATGATGCTAACAATGTGACCTCAAGAGATTTTTGTGAGGATCGTATGTGTGAAAATTCCTAGTAGTAGTTGAATGTCTGTGCCTTTCCTCTTTTCTCTTTCCTCCTGTGAATTATGCACATTTAGTGTCAGTCTTTAAGGAGGCTCCTGTCTAATACAATGACGTGGAGGTTTCAGGTACTGTAGGTACAAACTCCAGGTAGGGTCTTGGGTCACAAGGACTGTCTGTGCCCCTCACAAATTAGTGACTCCTACTCAAACATAAGCTGGCTTTGTTCATCATCATAAAACTTAATTTTTAACAAGGTATGTGTTAATTGGCCCCTGTGAGCATACTTCCTTTAGCCAGATTTTGAATGGACTAGTACTTCCAGATCTGCAGTTTTTTAAAGAATTTTTGCCCTGAGTATTAGTATTTTATTAGCATTTAACTTCTCTTTCAAACTGGTACTACAGAGGAGGTGGTATTTTCTCCTAAGGAGCAACATTTTAAATTCAGTTCATTTCTAGGTGAAAACAATGCTGCTCTAAGTAAAGACCTTGTGGCAAGTTTGCTGCTCTTTTTAACAGTATTTAGAGTCCAAAGGTAAGATTATAGGAATTGCCTATCTTGTTTAAAAAAGACAAAAAAAACCCCACAAATTAATAAAAAAAGCTGTGGTGCTTTTTTCCTTATTTGTCTTGTCGGAGGAATGGAGAAGTTCTTATGGATCCTCATTAAAGGTTCTTTTTAAATCTTGAATGTCAATGGAACTCACTGCTCATGTGCCTCCTAGAATTATTTTAAAGCATGTCATCAGTTGTCAACTCTCCAGTCATGGGCTCCTTTCAGCTCTCAAGAGAACATCTTGTGAATACCAAAACCCTGGTATACCTGAGTATTAGTCACCCAGTTTTACCTTTTCTACCTGCAACCTGTATTGGTGGGGAAAATGGAAATGAGTAATTTTCAATAATTGGAGCAAGATGGGTGAGGAGAATAAATTAAATAGGGGACAATAATGATGACAAAGAAATTAAATAACTTCCATTATTGGGGATGTTGAGGATGGGAGAAGGGAAGGAGCTAGTGAGTAAGCATGTTAGAAAACGTTATTAATTCCAAAAATTGAGGAATATTAAATAAAAGATTAAAGCACAAAAGGGAGATAGAAAATGCAATAGAAGGTAAAGGGAAAAACATAAAAATCAGGAGTTTTTTTAGATGGTTATGTCGACACCAAATGCCACGTAACCTGATACAAAACTAGGTTGTAGAGGTCAAAAAGGTGGCAGCAAAACTGAGATGCCTCCAACAACTAAAATTGATCTGAGGATTGAAATGAAGTCAAAGTAAGACCAAATCATGAATATATCAAAAGAGAAGTTGTCTAGAAATGGGACATATTTATAGGAGACTCTATGCGCTGGGTTAACGAAAGCTGTCCCAAAGATGTGGCCCCACTTACATGCTGACAGACTAGTTAGTTGTAAGCTGAGTCTGCAAGACAAAGGCCAGACTTGACACCAGAGTAAAATCACCAAGATAATGATTGCCTCTCTAGAAGGCATCTTGGTATGCAGCCGGTCTGCTTCTCTTGGTGACACCTGAGCTCCCAGAGAGCATCCATAGTCATCATTTACACATGCATTCACTCACTCACTCATGTAGCAATTTATTTATTCATTTATTCAATAAATAGAGTGAGTTTTACCTTAATACTAGGATGAACTATGGTAACTGCACTTTCTTATCTACATTATAATACTGTCTGGATCATAAGTGGTTCTAAATAGAAGATGAATGTATCAAATGTCACATTTTGTTATTTTAGTATAGAAATATGTTTTTAAATACTTATTTTTAAAAGCATAAAAGGAAGAAACACTTCCAGAGTAGTGGAGTAAAGACCTCCAAAAATTGCTCCTCCATAAAAGCAACAAGAACATTGACAAAAATTGTCAAAATCAACTTTATTCAGAGTTCTGGAAATTAATCAAAGGCTTATAAAATGTGAAAAATATGTATTTAATAAATATCAGTAAGAAGAGTGAGCTTTGTGGTATTTCTACTTATCCTATTTGTACCCACCTTCCCCAGCTCCACAGTGGCCTTAAATGCAAGCAGATAACAACTATGGTAATTGAAAAAAAAAAAAAAAAGCTTAGCAGATATTGGAGTGGATGTAACAGATTTGCAAATATTCAAAAAGTCCCGTCTCCAGAACATTGTCATTATCATTATCTGAACTATGTCCCATAGTTCCCTGGACAACTTTATCAACAGGGCATTGTCATTATTTGACCAAACTTGGAGCTCACTCTGTAGAAAGAACACTGTACCCAGGGAGTTTGTTGAAAACAATCACTGGAAATTGTTTAATATCATAGCTGCCTGATACTACAATAGCAACTGGGAAAACAAGAGCCTGGCTAAAAACTTAAAGAGAATATGTTAGGCAGAAAATGTTCATAAGGGTTTTAGCAAAACTCTTCCATATCTCTAAGGATGTACAAAGTCATGTAAGTGTTTAAGGCTGTGATCATGCCCAGGAAACACCATAAAATGTCCCAATTCTCACCTCTGGCTTACCTTGAATCTCTGCACTAGCAGGAAGTGAAGACACTAAGGAAGAATTATAAACTGCTGGAGCATTGTGAATGTGTCCCAACACATGCAAAGGATGGAGAAAATTTGTCCAATCATTAGCTGACTATTAAGCTAAGTGAACAGAGATTTCCATGACTGCATTTAGCCTATAATGTAGATTTTACAGAATTACTTCAGGAAAATCACTAAGCAGGAACCACAAAAACAAAAAAGAGTACTAACAAAAAACCCTGAGTGGGAGTAAGGGGAGGATCTGATTTTTCAAAACTGCTACATTATATTACCTAAAATATCCCACTTTCAACAAAAAATTGCAAGAAAACACATACACACAGACACACAAGTAAATATAGCCCATATGGAAAAAAAAGCAGTCAATGAAAATTATCCCTGATGAAACCAAGATGTTGGACTTACTAGATGAAGATTTTAAATTATTGCAAATATGTTAAAAGAACTAAAGGAAATCCTGTCTAAATAATTGAATAAAAATATAAAAATTATGTCTCACTAGAGAATATCAACAAGCATATAGACTGTAAAAAAATTAAACAAAAATTTGGAATTAGAAAGCACAGTAACTGAAATAAAACATTAACTAGAGGGGGTTAAAAACAGACTCAAGCTGGCAGAATTTGAAGAAAACTCCATCAAGATTATCCAGTCTGGCCGGGCTCGGTGGCTCAGCCTGTAATCCCAGCACTTTGGGAGGCTGAGACGAGTGGAATGCCTGAGCCCACGGGTTCGAGACCCTCCCAGGCAACTTGGCGAGACCTCATCTCTACAATAAATCAAAAATTAGCCGGGTGTGGTAGCATGTGCCTGTAGTTCCAGCTACTTGGAAGGCTGAGGTGGAAGGATCGCTGGATCCCAGCAGGTCGAGGCTGCAGTGACCAGGAGCATGCCACTGCACTCCAGTCTGGGCGACAGAGTGAGACTCCAACTCAAAAACAAAAAAGATTATCCAGTCTGAGAAACAGAAAGACCTTGGCCTTTTCACCACACCACCTAAGAAAACCTGAAATCCTTGAGAATTACTGGGGATTCACGGGCCATGCTTGCAGAGTCACCATAGGAAGGAAAATGTAACTGTTGGTCAAGAAGTTTTAAGCCACTTCATCCACATTACTCCCTGTTTTTTTCCAAGGAACAGCACTTTCCCCCACTTCTCTGGAAGCAGTCTTTCCTTCTTCTACTGCACACACACTGTGGTGTCAGAAGGAGGCACATTTCTTACCCTACAGTAACCTATTTCTTCAGCAAGCACATACTGAGCATCTACTACATGAAAGGCAAAAGAATGGGGTGTGAACAGCTAGAAAAGAAGCAGTATAAATCAAAGAGTATTTAGTTCAAAAAGAAGGTGACAATAGATTTGGGACTTGAAGGGAGAATGGGAACTTGATAGTGAACAGAGGAAGGACTTTCCATGTTAAGCAAGTAGCACAAGTGAAGGCTGTTGTGCATACAAAGTTTACCTTGAGTTTCATAGCAGAAAACAATGGTTCAAATGCACAGCTTCTCAAGACAGACAAACAGAGCCCTTATTTTATGTTTATCTCTTTTAGGATGAAGAATCAACGCTTTTTAGTTTTTTAGTTGTTTTTGTTTTTTTTTTTGAGTTGGAGTCTCACTCTGTCGCCCAGACTAGAGTGCAGTGACCGCTCCTGGTCACCGCAGCCTCTACCTGCTGGGCTCCGGCGATTCTTCCGCCTCAGCCTTCCAAGTAGCCAGAATTACAGGCATGCGCTACCACACCCGGCTGATTTATTGATTTATTGTAGAGATGAGGTCTTGCTGTCCAGGCGGGTCTCGAACCCGTGGGCTCAGGCAGTCCACTCACCTCAGCCTCCCAAAGGCGCGGGATTACAGGCTGAGCCACCGAACTCAGCTCTTTTTAGTTTTTAACATGGGTATTATCTTCTACTCATTTAACTATTTATTTTTTGGCAAGTTTCTCCAGCTTCTTACCAACTTTCTTTTCACATAAAGATTATAGGTATACAAAATCCTCCTATAAAGATTTTACTCGTGTTGGAGTCTAGGGTGAACAGCAGAAGTAAATGAGTCATTGTTGCCTTGTAAAGAGTTCATAGTACACTTTCCACTTGCTCAGTTTCAGGACCCATGGAAAGCAACTCTATATATCTTCCATGTGAAAAGAAAGCAGGAGAAAGGGCAAGACTCAGAGCTCAGTCCTTGTTTTGAAATATCATAGCCTGAACAAGAAAACACAGATATTGCACATGCAAAGATAATCTTAGTCAGAGCTAGTAACTGATTGCTGTTCTATGTGAATCATTTTCTTCTTGTTATTTGTGGATTATCTTTGTGCAACTTTGTGGTAGAACTAGGATAAAATGAGGGGGCAGATGAGAAACTGTCTCAGTAAAAGCAGTAATTAAAATGTTTAATGCTTTACAGTTTGTGAAGCATTTCTGCATCTATTCCTTCATTTGATTCTCACATCCATCTTGCACTTATGCCATTTTACAAAAGAGAAAAGTGAGGCACAGGCAGATAAAATAATTCCCAGTATCCTTGCCATTAGCATGGAGTTCAAACCCAAGTCTTCCTGCCTTTCCCACTTCATAGTCTAGCAGTTCTGAGCTGCCCGGGCAGCTGCCATATCAAATTTCTCATTCTCACTCTTCTGCTCTTTACTGGCAAATTTCTGTTGTCACCTCCTTTGGGAAATATTCTCTAACACTCTACCTGCTCCTAGGTACTCCCATAGACATGACATGTCCTCATATCACAACTCCTATTATACTGTCTTACTATGATTTGTTGGACTGGTTTCCTCCTTTGCTGGTTGTAGCTTCTTGAGGGAAGGGATTGCATTTTGTGTTGATATCCCAGTGTCTACCATAGGGTCTGATACATTGTAGGTGCTTTAAAATGGCCAATTCCCTTTCTAATGACAGGATTTATAGAGTCATGATTGGAGTTGGAAACATTGGTTTCCAGAAGCTTGTGTGTGCTACTGAAAAAGATGGCAGGATAGTGGGGGTGGGTGATGTCACTTCCTATGGGGTTTTATGGGGAATGGAGCAGTTCCATGAGCTGGTCCAGAAGCTGTTACCCCTGACGTCCTTTCATTTCCCTTGACATCCTGGGTTCCCACTTGGGAACAAGGTCCTGGCTCTACTCTATAGTGGTAGAATAAGCTTCTAGGTACTATGTTGTTTGAAATTACAGTGAATAATGGTATTTTGTACAATTCTAATTTTACTAAGTTCAAATTACATTTACATTTACTATTGCTCTGATTATTTTCCCTTTTATCCTGTAACTGTATGAGATCAGGGTAAATTACCTGGAAATCGATTGTGTTGTTCTGTTGTGTTGAGAGGGTTGACTAAAGACTCTATGAGAAAACTGGAACTCGATCTACCATGCATTTTACAGATTTATATCTTTGAGCTGGTTACCCAGGGTTGAGTTACTTACTATAGATCAAAGGAGAAGACATGTATTCTCTTCTGTGATAAGGAACATAAAAAGTGTCTGAGCCTACTAATTAACTATTGTTAGAAAGAATAATTTGGCATAAATTATACTGCAGCTAAAGTTTTATTTTAGACTTTGTCCAACATATAACAGGGGAATATAACTCTAACTGGTAGGTCAATTCTTTCAGCTGCCTATGGGTATATTCTTTTTTTTTTTTTATTAAACATATTTTTTATTTTAAAATTGTGGTACAGTTAAGGGTTAGGTATACAGATATGCATCGTTCAGGCACCCCTGTTGATAAGCGGTGTCCGCCCGTCCCCAGACAGATATTGACTACCATTAATCCCACCTCCCTTCCCCTCCCTGCCCCCCCATAGTTTCCCACCACCGTCAATCGTTTTCTTATAGTATTACTATAGATGT
>NW_007015484.1:42667-52998 GCF_000164805.1 Carlito syrichta
TGGTTTTTGTTCTACTAAAAAAAATTGTTAAATATTCTACATAGACCACACTTAGGTTCTTTATTTTATTGGTAATTCTCGCCTAATATTTTCAGTTTTCTAATATCTGTTATCTGATTTTTACTAGGTCGTATAAATGATAAATGGGAAAAATTCTTGAAATTTGACCCAAAAGATAATATCCTTTCCACTTTGCCAGACAAACAACTCGGATATCCCTTAACTTTTTCTAAATTGGTCTGGTTTCAGTGGTTTCTGTGAAAATCCTAAGCATTTCAAAATTTTATAAATTGCATCAATACTTTTATTCCAACATTTCCAACTTCTTTCTCCAAACTTTTCATAAGAACTATTTGTGACTTTTTTCATTAAACATCATTTGAAATTATTTCTATAAGTACTCCCCATTGGTGTAGATAACTACCATCTGTACAGGTTTGGTGAATTCTCAGTGTGTACCTCATTACATTGTGGGAAGTAATTTAGAGATATAAATTTTATTTGACATCTACACTGGAGTCCCATGGAAGTAACAAAATATATACAATTTTCTTATTTGTCAGATAGAGGGGAAGCCCTAAGATTAGTTCTAGCCTGGGGATGGGCCCTGGTCCTGGGGGTGGCTCTTGGATGATTTCACATTTTCAATTAGCAGTAAGGGCTCTCATTCCAATACTGGGAAGTAGCACAAGTAATGAATTATGTGTGGAGAAAACCAACATTCTCAGCCACAAATAAACAACAGAACATAGCTATTCTAGATCCATCCCTAGTATTTTATCCCAAATTTATTTATAAAGACTTGTGAGATTATTGGAGGAAAATAAAGTCTGAGAGAAAATATTATTTTGTGCATTTTTCAAAGGCTGTAGTTAACCATCTATCTAACATTAATCCCATAACCAATAGATGGAATTTTTTAAAATGTATTTAGCATCACACTTAAGCTAACATTTTTATTAAATAAAAGCAGCCAAATCAATTTCAACAGTGTTCAGAAGACCAGAAAATAATTTGTATTTACCAAACAGAAAAGGACAGAGACCAACAGAGAAGAAAAAATGAGCATAACCTTTTGGATGACTTAGAATGTGAAAAACAAAAGCAGAAATCCTAAACTCAAATACATTTTATTTAATGGGAAAAAAATAACCAGTGCCAGATATTTTTCAGAAATTTAATTTGGGAAAGGGAATATTTAGAAAATATCAGTCGAGACAAACTAGATTTGTTCTGAAAACAGATAAGGAGTAAACTTATTCATTCTTGGTTTTTGATATTGATATTTGAGAGACTCAGCTATAGACCTCTCATTAACAGATTCAGAAAATTAAAGAAAGAATCCAGTTAAGGGAAAGCAGAAAATACAAATTATTGAAGGAACAATGGAAATAATTTATGAGGAAAGATTAAAGTAGCAAAGGATGTCTAGCTTTGCTAGACATTTGCTTAGAAATGATTCAGGGGAGTCATAACAACAGTCTACAAACATTTAAAAGGTGTAAAACACTGAGATAGAAGAGGGATTATTTAGTATGATTCCACATGGGTACTATTAGAAATAACAGGATAAACTCGAAAAGGTTATCAAAAAGTACACAACCAACCAGTGAATACTTTTGTATAACTGAGTATTTACTCCCACTAGGGGTGCTATGATTTTAAACACTGGGCTTTCCAGGTAAACAAAACACAAAATGTCTCCTTCATTATTAATTATTAGTCCCATTACTTAATCCACCAACATCCTGTAGTCCAAATTCTAGGGAAGTGGGGTAGATTCCACAATCTAGTTAAAGTAAATTTATAAGAAAGTTTAAATTGGGAAATTGTGTCTGGCTTATTAGCCAAGGGCTTTTGACAATTGATTTTTCTTAGGTTGGTCTAGTTTCTTCTTTTTCTAGCAAACTCTTCCTCATTCTTTGAAACTAAACTTAGATGTCATACTGGAGAAGCCTTTGCCACACAGACAAGAGTTAGGCATTTGACCTGGGTTCTCCTGAGGCAACCGAGGATGCCTGTACCCTAGCACATAGCACAGAACAATGAAGTACCAAGTTCACTTGAATCTCCCCTGCTATACCGCAGGCTCCTTCAAGGCCAGGACTGTGTCTTATTTATCTCTATGTCCATAGCACTTCTCAAGGCACTATGTGCAAAGTAGGTACTCTGAAAAAATTTTGTTTTGTAAATGAATGAATAAGAAAGATATACAAATAATGATGGTGCTATTAAACTCTTCTCTTTTTGAAGTATTGGTCTTGGGATAAGTTTAATTCTCAGATTTCTTTTGTACCACTTTGAAAAGTGTTATTAAAGATATCTTTGGAGGAAAAAGAAAGGGGAGAAAGATTATAAAGCAAACATCCAGAATCTGACTAGAATGAATTGTGGTTTGGTGGCACAGGAAATCTACTCATGTCCTCAGTGAGCATAAGCTCGCTTTCTCTCTCTCTCTCTCTCTCTCATACTCATTATGTAATAGAAATCCTATAATGTCATTCCTGTGTGATGGGTAGAGTGTCCTGGAGTCAGCAAGAAGTGGCTACCAAGCCAAATCTTTCCTGCCTCCTGTTTTTGTATGGTTCACAATCTAAGAATTATTTTTACACTTTAAAATGGTTAAAAAATTCAAAGAAGAATGATATTTTGTGACATAGGAAAATTATATGAAATTCTGATTTCAGTGTTCACAAAGTTTTATGGAAACACAACCATGTTCATTTGTTTACATATTGACTATAGCTGCTCTTGTGCTACAACAATCTAATTTGAGAAGTGACAGAGATTGTGTGACCCACAAACAGAAAATATTTGCTCTTTAGCCGTTTAGAAAAAAAGTTTGCTGACCACTGTTTTAGGAAGATAATAGAGTTCTGTTACACTGTAGGCAAAAATGATATCTTGATCTTGGTCAATAAGCTAAATCTGTACATTTTAATGAGACTACTTAAAATTAATTATTTCCTTATTTTCCTTCTTTTCATAATAGGCATTGGTGAGATAACCACTGTTTAAAATTTGAAACTAATCATTTTTTTCATTTTCAACATAAAATTGTATTTATTGTCTTTGGAATTAGATTTTTAGGGAGTGAAGCAAGGATTTTTAAAAAATGCTTATGTGATTCATTAGAGATCAATAATGATTTGATTACAGGTCAATTTTTACTGAAGTAAAGTTGTTTGAGAAACATGTCATATTTTAGAGTGAGTACTTTGAGAGGTAAAGTATGACTTGAGAACCAATTACTGACTTTTTTGGGGGGAAAGAATCTTTTAGCATAAGAATACTATAAAGGTATCTTCTGGGTAGTGTGTTTATTTTGTAAGTGCTCCACTCTGAAGATATGGAAACTCCAAGGTCAAGGATGCTTAGGCAACAATTTCACAAAATGACTGTAATAGTAGTAAAGTCATTATGGCCTATTTTCATCAACACAGAGAGCAGAGCAGGATGGAGCTGGAAACTTGGGGGAAAGAGGGATGAGTATGGAAGAAGAAATGAAGGCTATAAAGAGGATCTTCCTGACATGTATGAGGAGGGCAGATTCTTATATATTTTTTTCTAATATGATTTGATTTTCGGTTTCTGTTTCCATCCTCAGTTCAGTCAACTCTTATATCAGTTCTCCCATTACCCTCTTTTGGGGTCCATATCTGTTTCTCGATTTTTGTATTTCTGAATCAAGGTGTTTTCCATATCCCCAAATTCTTGTTTGAAAATATTCAATTCAAGAATATTTAATTCTTTAACTTGTGTTTTGTGTTTTTTATACTAGTCTTGTGTGTTCGTGGTCTACTTTTTGTCGATTCCAGTTCATTTCATGAGTAGAGTTCCTAGTTTGAGAGCATCCTCTTATGTCAATTCTGCTTTCTTCTATGTAATTTCTTTAGGAAAATGGTGTCGTCAGTGGTAGTCTGGTAGGAAGGGGTTGGCATGTCTCATTTCTCTTTTGCTTCCATAGTATCCTTAATTTTTTCCTTTTATTTCCTTTCTATTCCAACTAGTGTATCCCTTTTTTTGTAGATGATTTTCCACTCAGAGTAATGCTTCCTGGGGCTGCTTCTTCTGGTTTCACACATTTTGAAGCCTCTTCCCTATAATTGTCCTGGAAGTTATCAAGTCCCAGCCTATGTTCAGTATTTTGGCTTTTGCTATTGGACTTGCACTTTTAAAAAAATAATCTTTATTTTAATAACTTTAGGGGTACAAATGATTTTTGGTTACATGACTCCTTCATAAAGTGGTGAAGAAATTTGGGCTTTAAATGTACCTGCTCCCCTCAATAGTGCACATTGAACCCGAGAGGTAATTTTTTCATCCCCTCCCCACCTTCCCATTCTCCCCCTTCTGAGTCTCCAAAGTCCTCTATACCATTCTATATGCCTTTACAGACCCATATCTTAGCTCCTACTTATAAGTGAGAACATGTGGTGTTTGATTTTCCATTCCTGTGTTACTTCACTTAGGATAATGGTCTCCAACTCTATCCAAGTTGCTGCAAAAGACATTATTTTGTTCTTTCTTATGGCTGAATAGTATTCCATGGTCTGTCTGTCTATCTAACTAATTTATCTCTCTACCACATTTCATTATAGATAGATATAAACCACATTGTCATTATCCACTGGTCAGTTGATGGGCATTTAGATTAATTCCATATCTTTGCAATTGTGAATCATGCTGTGATAAACATGCCAATGAGGTATGTTTTTGTATAACAAAACACGCTTCAGGTACATAGCAAGTAGTGGGATTGCTGGATCGAATGATAGATCTACTTTTTGTTCTTTGAGAAATCTCCATACAAATTTCCATAGAGGTTGTACTAAATTACACTGCTACTGAGAATGTATGTGTTTCCTTTGCAGCACATCTATTTTCTTTGTGCCAGCATCTATTGTTTTTATTTTTTTTTAATAATGACCATTCTGATTGATGTAAGGTGGTATTTCATCATGGTTTTAGTTTACATTTCCCTGATGATTAGTGATATTGCACATTTTTTTCATATGTTTATTGGTCATTTGAATATCTTCTTTTTTTATTTTTTTTATTTTTTATTATGAAGTTGTGGGGTTCAGTTGAGGGTTAGGTATACAATTGCGTTTCATTCAGGCACCCTGTTGATATGGGGTGTTTCCCCATTCCCAGACAGATATTTGCTACTGTTAATCCCATCTCCCTCCCCCCGCCATAGTTTCCCAGTATGGTCAGTCATTTTCATATAGTATTGCATTGGATGTTTAAGGTCCAATATATGAGTGAGAACATGTGATATTCGGATCTTTGTTTCTGTGAGAAGTCACTCAGTATTATAGACTCTAGTTCCATCCAGGTTGCTGCGAAATTCATGATTTTGTTCTTTTTTATGGCTGCGTAGTATTCCATCGTGTATATGTACCACATTTTTTTAATCCAGTCCTCTTTTGACGGGCAGCATGGCTGTTTCCAGGTTCTTGCTATTGTGAACAACGCTGCAATAAACATGCGTGTGCAGGTATCTTTTTTATAGAGTGATTTGTGTTCTTCAGGATATATTCCCAGTAGGGGGATTGCAGGGTCATATGGGAGGTTGGTATTTAGAGCTTTTAGGAATCGCCACAGTTTTCCACAGAGGTTGCACTAGTTTACACTCCCACCAACAGTGTAGAAGTGTTCCCTTTTCACCACACCCTCTCCAGCAGCTGTTATTTTTTGAGTTGTTGATAATTGCCATTCTGACTGGGGTTAGGTGGTATCTCAGTGTGGTTTTGATTTGCATCTCCCTGATGATTAGTGAGGTTGAACATTTCTTCATGTGTTTGTTGGCTGCTCGGATGTCTTCCTTTGTGAAGTGTCTGTTCATATCTTTTGCCCATTTGATAATGGGGTTGTTTGTTTTTTTCTTTTCAGCACGTTTGAGTTCCTTGTAGATCCAGGATGTTAAGCCTTTGTCGGACATGGAGCTGGCAAATACTTTTTTTGAGAGATATCTGTTCATGTCATTTGTTTGCTTTTTTTGAAAAGGCAAGTCTTTTAAAATTTATATTGTATTTTATTTTTATTATTATAGATATGCGGGGTACAAGTCAGGATTAATTATACAAGCAGGCTTCATGCCTTTGTTTGTTTTTTAATAGTGATTTTTTTTTTCTTGCTGATTTGGTTGAGTTCTTTGTATATTCTGGGTATTAGTCCTTTGTTGGATACATTATTTGCAAATATTTTCTCCCATTCTGTAGGTTGCCTAGGTACTCTGTTGATTATTTCTTTTGTTGTGCAGAAGCTTTTCAGTTTAATTAAGCCACAGTTATTTATTTTTGTTTTTGCAGCATTTGCTTTTGGGGTCTTAGCCATAAATTATTTGCCTAGACCAATGTCTGGAAGAACTATAGGTTTCCTTCTAAGAGTTTTATGATTTCAGGTCTGATGTGTAGGTCTTTAATCCATCATGAGTTAATTTTTGTATATAGCAAGAGATAGGAATCTAGTTTCATTTTTGCATGTAACTATCCAATTTTCCCAGCACGATTAGTTGAATAGGGTGTCCTTTCTCCAGTTTATGTTTTTGCCAGCTGTGTCAAAGATCAGTTCGTTGTATGTATTAGGGTTTATTCCTAAATTTTCTATTCTTTTCTTGGTCCATATGTCTACCCTTGTACCAGTACCATGCAGTTTTCGTTACTGTAGCCCTGTAGTATAATTTGAAGTCAGGTAATGTGATGCTTCCAGTTTTGTTCTCTTTGCTTAGTTATATGGGTTCTTTTTTGGTTCTATATGAATTTTAAAATTGTTTTTTCTAATTTTGTAAAAAATAACTGATAGTTTAATAGGGATTTTGTTGAATCTGTAGATTACTTTGGGTAATATGGTCATTTTAGCAATGTTAATTCTTTCAATCATGGGCATAGGATGTTTTTGAATCTGACTAGTAGCATTAAATAACAGTGGTCATCTCTCCACTAATAAAAGGAATCAGAATAGAACCATAAAGTGTAAGACACTGTGCTAGTTCAAAGAAATAGTTCTATCTCCTTGGTTTTCTGCCTCTGTCTGTATTAGGCAGGGGCCTTTTTAGAAAGCAGAATAGCTGAGCTCCATGATTTGGACTGGAAAAACTCAGGTGAGCAGGTGGTAACTCTCACTGGTAACTGTTCACCTACAAACCTAGCTGAATATTTGTTGAATTGTTTTATACTTTCATCCTGTGCTACCTTATCATAGGGATTATAAATGCCTTGGTTTTATTGTTTATCATCCATGTCGTTCAAGCAAACAAAACAAATAAACTTATGAAGAATTACCTATGTAAGTTGGTGAAAATTAGGTAATTCTCAAATTTGTTGTTTCACTATGGTCTATTGGTGATCTTTGGCAGTTAACTGATCAGGTTCATAAAGCCAGTTTAACAAGCTGTTCTATCTACTTTAGTTACTTGCGTTTTTAAAGAAAAGTAGATAGGTAAGTGTGTGTGTTTGTGTATGTGTGTATGAGGGGGGAATCCCCCCAAACCCAGAATTTACTTATTAAGACATTGTGTATTGGGCAACCCCTTTGGGTCCCCTCCCACTGTGGGAGCTTGTCTGTCCTCTCAATATATCCTGCTTTCAAAAAAAATGTGTTTTTATTTTTAAGGATTTAAACTTCTGTCCTCTTTAAAATACTCTCTGATGGACTACACCTATCAAGATGCTTTTTCCATTGTTCAAAACAGTTTTTGAACCTTTTAGTGCTTCTGCCATTTTTTTGTTACACCTCTTCCACTGTGGCAAAATGTTTCCCTTTGAGAACTTTTTCATCTGGGAGAACAAAAAAAGTCACTCAAGGCGAGATTGGTTGAAGAGGGAAGATACGGCATGGGGGACAGGTTGTGTAAATCACCCATCATGAAATGGGCAAATGCATTGAAATAATCTCCCACCCCCTCCCCCCCAAAAAATCACTGAAGCCGAATGCAGTCTTTCACAACAACACTAGCTGTACACTGATTCCAGTGTGTCCCTAGAACACTGACCTAGCAGGGGAAGTCTATACTACAAGGAGTCCACCATCCAAAAAAATAATTCCAGGTAAACAGGTGGAAACTTTCTCACTGGTAACTGTTCACCTATGTACCTAGCTAAACAGTTATTGAATTATTTTGTACTTTCATCCTGTGCTACTTTATAGTGATTATAGCCTTTTGAAACAAAGGCTTTTTGGGGTGGTCCCCCATCGTATGTGTATATGTTTTGTGATTTAATTGTTTCTAATAAATCCAGATAGGTAGCTTTCAAAATGGCATTGATTCTATTTGTGAGATATTACTTTTTCCTTAAGATAAAAATCATGATGGAGTTTGTCAGTCTGTTTTCCTAATGATTAGATTTTTGAACCTAGCAAACCATTTCAGTACTACAGTATAGAATGAAGTAAAAAATGACATTTGAGATGTTATTTTCTCTTAATTAATATTTTATGGCATAAAACTATTATTTCTTTTCCATGCACTTTTACTTATTAATAATTTAGAATTGACCAGAAATAAAATGCATTTCATTGCTGACCTCGGTAGTACATTTAATACTTAATTTATCAGATTGCCAGCAAAGTATAAATAAATCCAGATATTCCTGCGATAATAGTAGTTAACATTTTCTAAGGAATTATTATGTGCCCGGCATTCTCCTAAATGTTTCACGTAAATTTTCTCTCTTCATCCTAGCAACAGTCTTATGAAATAGGTACTATGATTATTCACATTTTATAAATTGAGACAAAGAGAAGATTAGTAGGTTGTCTAACATCACATACTAAGGGTGTCAGACTGTTTAAAATCCAAGTCCATAATTTTGACCACTACATTATACTGCTTCACAATCATTATCTTTCTGGCAACATTTTAATTATAAATTTTGGTTTTAGAACTTTAGGGCAAGACACAGCATTTTAAAGCATGAGTATGTCTGAGAAGATCTGGATTTAGTATATATTAATTGCTTATTATATGTTAGACTACAGACCAGGAGCATTCATGTCCTGTAATTCTCTTTAATCCCCACAGGCATGTTGATTAGGATTCATTATTCCTATTTTATAGAACAGGAAACAGAAACTTAAAGAGGTTAGCAAGATTCTCTGAGTTACTCAGGTAATAAGTGACAACTAGAATTCAAATGCAGAATAACTAATTTCTGAATGTATCTGGCTAAGAGTTTTCTTTTCCTTTATCATCCTCTCGACAAGAATTCATAACTTTTGACAAGTGGACTGTCAAGTCATAGTTGCTTATTCTAATTTAAAGCTGTCCATTAATAACCAGTTGTCTCTACCTAGATCTTTGCCAAGTGAGAGCTTATTGGTGAGCTGGGAGTCAGAGATATAGGTGTGCTGCAGGTATACTTCTATTTCTCCAGAAATACTGTAAGCCCCCAAACTGTAGACTTGACCCAGCAAAACATCTTTGTAGGCAAGTGGTAGAGTGAGCATTTTTCTTGTATAATGTAGGTCGAATTGGAAATGTTAAGAGAACACTTTTAGAGCCAACACTAGCAGTGATTGTCCAAGAAACGGTCAGAGATAAGGAATACATATTGCCTATCTACTACATGCCAGGAAATTAATATACTATCATTTATTTCTCAAAATTGCCTCAAAATAGTATTGTTATAACTCTCTGCATTTTACTGATATATGAATTAAAGTTAAAGAGGATGAATTACATGACCATAGTCATGTAGGTAAAGTTCAAACTCAGGTTTTCTGACTCCAAAGCCCATGATTTCTCCATTTACTCAAATTTCTTCTTCTCAGAGGGAGACATGAATAGGTGTGCAGGAAGAAAATGTGAATGTTATTGCTACTGTACAATGGCCAAGTTATGTCAGGTGTCCCCAGTGACTGGAAAATGTACTGATGAAAATAGGTATTCATGGATCTCTTCCTGTGACCAAAGGCAATGGTCTAAAACTAATGGTATTTTAAAAAGCAAAATAAACTCACCCTCCTTTTGGTCAATTTATAATTTACAGAACATCCCAGGGTAGCTGCATAGTCCATCTTTCTAAAAACTTGTGTTTGATAACTTATATCTATTTGGTCAGGAGATAGAAAGACCTTGGACTTTGGAATTCAGGATATGAGTTGGACCCCTGATTGACCCCTTACCAGTTGCTTGATTTGGGGCACTCTTGGGGTCCTCTCTCAACTACAGTTACTCTGTTGTAAAATAGGGATCACAGGAGAGGCGGCAAGATGGCGACCGGGCAACCCGGTGTCTGAAGCCCTCTGCAAGGGAGATCTGCAGTGGGTCTCTGACTCTCGCCCCCGGGAAGGCTGGGGACCCCAGCATTGCAGCCTGCTCCTCA
>NW_007015484.1:53808-54527 GCF_000164805.1 Carlito syrichta
GCGGCCTATGGCACGGGTAACTCATCACAACCCGGCCGGAGGAGATCCACATCAAACCGCTTCAGGGAAGATCTGCTGGGATCGCTGCCACCGCTCCTGCGACGGAGACTGTCCTGCCCACCCGGCGTGGGGCTCCTGTTGCCTGCTCGGAGGCAGGCAGCCATCTTGTTCCTGTCCGGCCCCACCCCCTCTGGGGAGAGCAGATGAGATAGCACCACCTGCTGGCGATTCAAGGTAACAACACCGAAACGGGAGAGACAAGCTTCATAAAGACATAGACTAAACTTCTGAACCGAGGTTATTCTGAACTGTCCTTCACAGCAGATCAGGGGAACTGACCCTAACTGCAAACTAATTTACCAGCTTGAAAAAAAAAACGAGAAATCAGACCTGAAAGGACATTGGACTTAAACGAAATGTCTCAGAGTGTGCTTCATTGATTCTATTAGTTTAATGACTTAATTCTATTCCTACTGTATTGTTCCCTTTTTTCTCTTTTCCTTTTCCTTTTCTTCTCTTTTATTCTGTCTGTGAACCATGTCTTTGTATAGAGGAACAGCACACTAATAAGGTGGTTGGATAGCTGGTATGTTAGCATCACTATATGTTTTATTTTTGTTTGTATGAGAGTTGGTTCGACTGTAGCGGTGGTCTATTGTTTTTATCTGTTTCAGTATAGGCCTCTCTCTCTATTTGTTGGCACACTCGTTTGTTCCCCC
>NW_007015485.1:0-19898 GCF_000164805.1 Carlito syrichta
ATGTGTCTAGGAGTTGGTCTTCTCATTTGTTGTCTTGCGGGGGTTCTCTGAATCTCTTGTGTTTGAATTTTTGTATCACTGATTAGATGAGGGAAATTTTCTTGAATGATCTCGTGGAAAGTTTGTTCCAATGTGGTCTCTGTTTCTCTTTCTGCCTCAGGGAGTCCGATTATTCTTAGGTTAGGCCTCTTGAGGTAGTCACTCATCTCTTGAAGGTTTTGTTCTGTCTTTTTTAGCTTATTTTCTGTGTTTTTAAGAGTTTGGGTTATTTCTATATTTTGGTCCTCAAGCTCTGAGATTCTTTCTTCTGCTTGGGTAATTCTGCTTTCCATGCTTATCAATTTGTTATTTATTTCATTCACAGTATTCTTTATTACTGTTATCTCAGATATCAGCTCCTTCCTAGTTTCTTTTTGTGTCTCCTCAATTCTTTTTAGTCTCTCCATTATTGTTTTGATATCTACATTTGCATTTTGAGACCCTTCATTCTGGGGACTTTTCATTGTTTGTATTCCAAAGTCAATTTTCTCAGTGTCTGCTCTCCCAGGTGTCTGGGAGAGACCCATACTCTTCTTTTGGTTTTTCTTCATTTCTGTAGATTTTTCTCCCTTTACCCCTTTCCCTCCCCCTCTTCAATTCTGTTTTTGAGGGAAGGTGGGGTTGCTTTTATTTCTCTTCTGCAATGACCTCTTCTTCCTTATGAGGGTCTTCTGGTTTTGTTCACTTTTTCCTCTGCTTTACAGTCTGTCTATTCAGCAGTTTGCAGTCTTGGTCCCTAGATTTTAAAAGGGGGCATATAGAAGAGGAAAATAATGGAGGAAGGGGGGGGTCAATAGGGAGTTAGAAAGAGAGAAGCGCGAGAGGGAAAACAGATATACATACCATCTATCAGGTGAGAACGAGACACAGGGCTGGGAAGAGGTGAAGAAAGACACGTAAGAAAGAGTACTGATAGCTACATAGTACTAAAGAGTACTGAAGCAACACAGAGACAGGGCAATAAAATCGAGAAACAGTGTAAGTCAGAAGGTAAACAACAAACGTGATCTAAACCAACAGTTACAATGATAAAATCATAAGTCAAAATGAGCGAAAGAGAGAAGTGCAAGAGGGATAACAGATATACATACCAGCTATCAGGTGAAAAACAGTCACAGGATCGGGAAGAAGTGAAGAAAGACACGTAAGAAAGATTGCCTAAGGAGTACTGATAGCTACACAGACACAGGTCAATAAAATCGAGAGACAGTGTAGGTCAGAAGGTCAACAACAGACGTGATCTAAACTAACAGTTACAATGATAAAATCATAAGTCAAAATAAGCGAAAGGGAGAAGTGCAAGAGGGAAAACAGATATACATACCAACTATCAGGTGAGAGAGAGACACAGGGCTGGGAAGAAGTGAAAAAAGACAGGTAAGAAAGATTCCCTAAAGAATACTGATAGCTAAACAGAGACAGGCCAAAAAAATCAAGAAACAGTATAAGTCAGAAGGTAAACACCAAACGTAATCTAGACCAACAGTTTCAATGATAAAATCATAGGTCAAAATAAGCGATCAGACTAGAGTCACTTCTGTGAGCTCCGATTCCAGCCTCTCCCTTTTGTTTTTCGTTGCAGCATAGGGGTGGGGCTTTGTCTCCTGTTTCACACTGTTGCCTTAGGAGCTGAGGTAAAGTTTGTTGCTAGGTGGGCGGGGCAATGGAAGTCTGCCTGGAGAATGGCAAGGCAGTTAAGCAGGTCTGTTTTTCTCCGCTTGTCTGGGTCCTCTGGCTTGGGGTCTCACGCTGTGTGCCTCAGCCAGGGTGGACCCGGAGTTCCAGAGCTCCAAAGTTCCAAAAGGCAGGCTGTAAATGACGAGAGTGGCACTGGGTCCCTACAGAGTATTCACCCAGTAATGGAACCGGTGTCTCTGAGGGGCGGGCGCTCAGAGCCTCCCTGTGCGACCTGCGGTGCCGGGTGCCAGGGGTGCCGGGCCGGGGAGAGAGCTGGAGGGAGCAGGGACCCAAAACTTCCCCGCACGCTGCAATACCTGGCCTTAGGAAATGAGGTAAAGTTTGTTGATAGGTGGGCAGGGCAATGGAAGTCTCTGCCTGGAGAATGGCAAGGCAGTTTAAGCAGATCTGTTTTTCTCCGCTTGTCTGGGTCCTCTGATTTGGGGTCTCCCGCTGAGTGCCTCAGCCAGGGTGGACCCGGAGTTCCAGAGCTCCAAAGTTCCAAAGGGCAGGCTCTAAACAGCGAGAGTGGCGCTGGGACCCTACAGAGGACTTCAGCCAGAAATGGAGCCAGCATCTCTGAAGGGTGGGTGCCCAGAGCCTCCCTGTGTGACCGGCGGCTTGATGCCGGGTGCCCGGGCTGGAGACAATGCAGCCGGGGAGGGATCTGGAGGGGGCTGGGACCGGAGACTTCCACACACGAGTAGAACGGCAGCAGTGGGGGGAGGGGCGCAATATCTGGCCTTGCGTGGGACTGACCCCAGCGCGGTTGGTGGTGGGCTGGGGGATGGGGGTAGCGAAGTGATAGCCTTTTTGGGAACTCATGTTCAGAGAATCTCACCAGTTCACCTATGCCGTCGCCATCTTGCCCCGTCTCCCCTGTTGATTATTTCTTTAGCTGTGCAGAAGCTTTTTAGTTAAGTCTCACTTATTTGTTGTTGTTTTGTTGCATTTTCTTTTGAGGTCTTAAATAAATTATTTACCTAGTCCCATGTCCAGAAGTTTTTCCTAGGTTTTTTCCCTAGGATTTTTATGGTTTCAGATCTGACACTTAAGTCATTAATCCATCTTGAGTTAATTTTCATATATGGTGAGAGATAAAAATCACACTACCCAAAGTAACTATAGATTCAGTGCAATCCCTATCAAACTACCAACATTATTTTTCACAGAATTAGAATAAACAATCCTAAAATTCATATGGAACCTAAAAAGCAGTCTGGATAGCCAAAGCAATCCTAAGCAAAAAGAACAAACCTGGAGACATCACATTACCTGACTTCAAACTATGCTACAAGGCTATAGTAATCAAAACAACATGGTACTGACACAAAGGCAGACACATGGACCAATGGAACAGAATAGAGCAGTCAGAAATAAACCCAATGGCCTACAGCCAACTGATCTTTGGTAAAGCAGACAGAAACATACACTGGGGAAAGCAAACCCTATTCAAAAAATGGTGCTGGGAAAATTGGACAGTCACATGCAGAAAATTGAAACTGGATCTCTAACTCTTGCCTATCAGTTACATTCAGAATCCTCCAGGTAGCACCGAGTCCATTGGAACGCTGTTTTTCCCAGTTTCACTATAAAATATGTCCTATTCTTTCTTCTTAAAATGGAGATGAGGCTTAAACTATGATTAGGCTTCTCTGGGAATAGAGCCCTGGGGCTCACAGACAGACAGAAGAGAAAAGAAATGTGTATAAAAAGGCCGAGAGCTGAGGATGTGTGGAGCAACGCTTGGGCTGCAAGAACCAACTGCAAACAGACAGATGCACACCAGGTGGCGCTGTCTCCCCCGGCAGTTTTGTTGCTGTCCTTGGAAAGAGGTTTTTGTGGAATAGAGGGCCACGTGTCTTGACAGGGGCAGAGGGCGAGTGTGATATAAGTCCTTGCCTCAAGAAAGGGGAAGATAGTCACCCAAAAGCATAGCTCACTAGTCACGGGTGTAACCCACAGCCCATCAAAGATAAAGCAGAAAACAAGCCACAGCGTTTCATTTCATAAAGACTCCGTTGGTGTCCAGTCAGAGCTCAGCCCACTCAGGTCTTGGGGTACCCTCTCATCAGAGGTCTGAGCACCTCGGGCCTCTCTCCTTTCCATATGACCCATCACCTCAGACTATAAACTGCTTGAGGACAAGTATTGTCTTGTTTTGTTTTGTTTTTAATTCTCCACAATCTCCTTAGCAGATGTTTGATTATATCTAATGATTGAACTTACCCAACTTTAAGGTAGAGCACAACAATTTTTTAAAAACATTATTTAAAATTGACACTTGAAAACTGAAACAAATGTTTCCTTAAAATCTAGAATTTAAAAATCTAGTCCTCATCACATTTGATTGTCCCAAATATGGAGTGGCTCTTGGTATGGTATTAATTCGATGTGCAGACTCTTTGTGGCCGTGGCTGATGGAGCCTCCCACCCTGCCCCTTGTGGAGGAAGGGCTGCCCTGGATCCCAAGGCGGTGGCAAATGGGAAAGCACTCTTGGGAACAGTTTGTGGGTTTGCCTTTCTCTTTGTTTCAGCCTCAAAACAAACATACCTACCCTTTGCTTTAGCCTCTTAGGCCCAAGGAAACAGGAGCAAACTGGAATGCCCACAGCTTCTGCTGGCTGAACGGTCCCTCAGAGCCTTTGGCACCACACACATCTCCCACTCTCCAGAGGCAGTTGGGTTTTGCTGGGGGACCAGGAGATGACAGTGCACCTTCCTTAGAGGCAGATCTCTGAGCCATCCATCCACACCAGCCTTTCAGAGACCACAAGAGTTGGGGTGTCTGATGCCCCCACTCCTCTCCTCTGTCCTCTCTTAGCACAGGCGTGTGTGAACCTGCCCTCCAGCCCCCTGCTGCTCCAGAGCTCCTTGAAGACGTGGGATGGCCTTCACAGGAGGCTAGCCAAGCTAACGCTTGAAACGATCCAAGAGGGTGCAGGCTTTATAGCACTATGTTCTTCCCACCTTCACTCCCTCCTTGTGTTTAGTGGTAATACTCCTACAGATGATAACAGCCTTGCCAGACGTCATGTTCATGAGACCTCTGTAACTGGCAGAAAGTTGCCCATCATCTGGGGTCATGCCAAGAGTCCAGGTCATCCCCAGTCCACAGATGGACCACAGGCTCAGAGAGGACATGTGGCCTACCAAGATACAGAGGGACCAGGATTCCAACTCCAGGGCTTCTCTCTGGAGTTCCCATCAAGGAGAGCCTCTTCTCCCCTCATGAGATATGTGAGATGAGATGCCGTCTTGGTCAATTCCAGGACTAACTTCAATTTGAGGTGAAGACAGAGGATAGGGAGGAGGGAGGCTGACTACCTGATAAGGTTGGGTGATGGCATCCCCATTTCCTCTTGGGTGTACACTGGGATTGTAAAACCCAAGGCTGATATTTCAAGGCTTCCATTACTATTTTCTTAAGGACAAAATCATTCTTTTTTATTAATACATAAATAACTTCTTTCTTGAGCAAGCCCAAAGAAATGAAACACAGATGGTGATAATGTTGAAAATGTTTACCTATTTCCTCTCTGAGGACATCAGATTAGCCTTTTCTGTGGGTGGAATGTGTAATCTGCTGGAAGACAATATCATCCTTTTGATCTTACAATACATTTTTCATATCTTTGCCGCAAAAGCTGATTATTATCGTGACATTTTTAAACAATGGCCGTTCGCTGCACAGAATGGGAAGGGAAAGCTCAACTGAACGTATAGATAGATGGATGCTTGTCGAAGGCCAGGCTGTGGGAATGAATTTTCCCTATGCCGCTTTCGCCCAGTGACATTGGCATTAACCCCTTCATCCCAGACTCGGCCTTGTGCACTAATTGGAATCTGATGTTCAGCTGTATGAATTGGCTGCTTCTTGCTTGCATGCAGAGACCATTGATTAATGGCCTCATCCACTCCTTCCAAGGTCGCTATGTCCCCTTTTCTTCTGGAAGTTAAAGAAACCTTGATTAAATGGCAGAAGCGGATTGAATGGGGAAATGTATGGGGAAGGGCTTTTGTAAACCATGTGGGGCAATGCAGTCTTGAGATGCTGATGACGCCTTTGTAGATGGAGCCCATCAGGGCGAACGGCACAGGCATCTGAGAAGCATTTGATTGGCCCTGCTGCCTTGGCCAGCTAACGTGGAAACTGACATTTCTAAAAGACTCCTTTGCACTGCTCACTCGCCTCCCTTTAGGGCTTCACGTCATTTCAAAGGGAAGGCATTGGATGAAGGAGAAAGCAACAGAAGTGGAAAGGACACAGATTTCAAACGTTTTCTGTTTCATTTGGGCTCCAGAGAATTTTGCTTGTGTGGGGCAGTAGGGTGGGTCTCAGCACACCAGGTGCCACCCACCTGTGGGCCCCAGGGGGCCTGTGATATCCTGCCCAGTTGTTGAAATCAAAAAAATGCCAAGCCAGGGAGCAGCAGGGTGAAAGGCTGGAAGCAACCAGCAAGGGAAAGGTTAACACTGCCCGTGCCATTAGCTGCTCCATGGCAGGCTGCGTCCTGCATAGCCGGGCCATCTTGCAGCAGAGTTAAAATTCCCCTGCAGCCACGGGGAGGGAATAGATAAATCATGAATGGATTTGAAATTATATTTTCTTCTCTTAGCTTTCTTTTGCTCTTTTTTCTTTCTTTCTGTTTTTTTTTTCTTCTCTACCTCTCCACCCCAGGAACAGTGTTACAGAAAATTATAGGTTGTAAATTCTACCCAATGCATTTAACTCCACCCTTGCTGAGGGTCTGTGGGATCGAATCTCACCAGTCATCTTTTAAGGCCCTTTAGCACGTTCCTGTACTGTGTAGAGTTCCAAAGGGCAAAAGACCAGAAGGTCAGCAGAGTACAAATGCAGCCAGAAGGAGGATGTACACAGGTGTCCTGGGACATCCTTGGGAGCAGCCAGGACACCTTTTATGTCACAGATGGGACACTTTGGGGGTGTGTTCCCTCTGCTGGGGCAAAACAACGGCAAAGGAAATTGCAGGCTTATGTGGTGGGTTACTTGTGCTTTGGGGGTTTGTTTTGAAGAAGAAATTTATGTGATGTTGTGCCTTGCCCGTTGATGAGTCTTTCAAGGAGGGAAGAAGGTAGGAGGGAGGGACAGAGAGAGGGATGGAGGGAGGGAGCCAGCTTCATACTATTGTGGCCTAATCCAAAGTGCCAGTGACCACCAAGGGATGTTGGCCTGAGCCGGGAAGGCCTGTATCTGGGTCTTGGAGGCAGTGTGGTCAGGAAGGAGAGAATCTGTAGGTTGTCCACATCTCTGAGCTGGACTAGTTTATAAGCTACACTAAAGAAAGGGAAGGATGGTTGTCCAAAAACACAGCTCACTGGTTAAGGATATAGAACCTAAGAGTGCATCAAAGCTGAAGCAAGAAATAGAAACCACAGCATTTCACTTCCCAAGGCCTGTACTGATGCCCAGGCTGAGCACCAGCCCACTCATGGTCTCAGGGTACCAGGAGGTTTGAGCTGAGGGGTGTGTGTGTGTGTGTGTGTGTGTGTGTGTGTGTGTGTACACACTTGCATGCACACATGTGAGTGTATGAATCATGTGCTATGGAAATCAAAGTCATAAGAAGGCTCTTATGAGCTCCCCTGAGGCCCCTGGGGTCCTAATATAATCAGGTCATTACCTCCAAAGGGTTGATACATGTGGCCAAGGCTCTTTGCAGGAAATACCCATGTTGGTAACATTACTGTCTCCAAAACAGTAATGCCTCACAAACAGCATCTGTGGAACTTGCTGGTGGTGAGACACTTGGTCCTGGAAGACTATTTGCAGGTTCAGAGGGTGCCCACATATGCACTTCTGGATGCTAGCCCAGGCTGGAGGCTTCCCCTTCCTGGCATAAAGGAGCAGGAGGCTATATCATGGGTTTTCAGGAACCCCTGTCCTCAGGCTGTGGTGTGGAGTGGACACTAGGCCAGGAGTTTTGTTCATAGTTCCATGTCACCAACTCTTTTTGCCTTTTGACTTGTTCACTTCTACGACCTCAAGTATCATCCTATTCTTCAAGCCTCCTCGAGTCTGATCTCTGCCTGACATAAAGCCTCCCCTGGGATTTTTTTTTTTTTCCTTCTAGACATTTCTGTTTTTCAGTCCTCCTTCAAACCCCCTCCTCTGTCAGCCTCAGCTGGCCAACTCTGCATTCCTAGACCTTTCTAAAAGGCCACAATTTATTTGAAAAGGCAATCGATATGTGTTAAGAAATATAATCAGTGAGGTACATGTACATACGTGTTTACAAACAAATTTCTTTCCTCTTTTGCTGTGGTCCTGGAGGCAGCTGCAGTGTTTTACCTTCACCTGGAGGTCACTATGCCCGAAACTCTCCAGTTCATTCTTTTGGGTTAAGCATTTCCTTGCCTAATATTTTCCTGGGAAATAAAAATACCCCACAAGATAATATGCCTGGCATTTTAATATGGTGAGTTTATCCCTTCTCTGTAGCAACAGAACTAGGAAGCGCTAAGTTGAGGTGGCTGGGAAGGTGAAGGGATTAAGAAGAAGGAAATATAGACATAGGGAGATGACTGAATGTCCCATGTGTACCTTTCTCTCTCCCCTCTTCCCCAACTAGACCGTAAACTTCTCTTCATCTCTCCATGCCCCTCCTTTGGTGTGGAGCCTGGCACTTGTGCATTTATTTAACCAGTCCATGTTGAGTGAGATCTACCATGCACTACGCACTGTGCACGGGGCAGGACACTGAGTCACATAGGACACAGTCTTGCCCTCAAGGCCCTCCCAGTTTGTGGAGGAGATTTTCAGCAGAGAAAACTATAGAACGAAATGCCATGGGGAGATCCCTGTAATAGGAGAGAGTGCTTTGGGAGCCCACACATCTTGGGGTCTCCATCGTTGTAGGCCCAGTCTAGTTGCCAAGGGACTGCCCCTCCCCCTCCCAAGAAAAGCCTTCAAGAGGGTAACTGGAAAATTTTGTGTGTGATTCAGAACAACGAACTTTTAGGTCAACAGGGTGTGGCAGCCATCTTGGTTCACACTTGGGCTGCCTCATGACTTCCCTTCAAGTGTCCCCAGGCTATATGTGATTCCACTGTGAGAGAAATGCCACCTTTGAGGGCACAGATATTTTACTTTCTTGTCAAATGGTTTATACATCTAGGCAACCATCTGCCGTCTCTATAAGCTTGTAAGCTCCAGCAGTTGCTGCTGAAAGCTCAGATTCAGATCAAGGCTGAAGTTATGTGTGATGGAAGGGGTTTCATCACTGCAGACCCACCTTTCAGAAACAAAAAATCCAGGACCCTTTCAGATGAAGCTTGTCCAAGACTTCCTTGCCAAGTTTCATTTTAAAAGCTCTGCAACTTTACTTAGATGTATGTGTTTTTGCTTTGTAATCAGATTTTCACCAAACTGATATATCATTAAACCTTTGTTTTTACAATACATGCTTTATTGCAAAACCAATTTCAACAAAGTATTGCAGATGCAATGTAATTTTTATATCCTAGTTGCTTTTTTTTTTTTCTTTTTTGGTTGCTAGGGTACCAAACACTTTTGAGAAAGTAGCTTGATAGTATCTATAATATGGTGGTTTTCTGGATAAGAGATTGCATTATCCCCATGTAATATATTTGAACAGACTGTACCCATCATGGCTCAGCTAGATAAATAAATTAAAACTCACTGATTGAGGAAGAAATGTGATATTTATATTGCCAAGAATGGTTTATGCTTCTCTTCTGACAGCTGCTGTGTTGCTGGTATCCCTCATTCCAACCCAACTTAGTTGTTTCCACTTCTTATGAAAGAGAAAAATGCTGCAATGATTTTCAGAACTGTGACAACACTGCCTTTGAGGCTGGGTGGCCACCGCCCCTCCAAAGCCTCCGTCCCTTCCACCTGGCCCTCTCTTCCTGATTAGTCCTGAGATGAACCCAAGGGTCTTTGCTAGGCACCAACTGTGGGCTCAACATGGTGGATGGAATCAGCTGCCCTTGTTCAGGGTGTGCTGTGGCTCCCAGCCATGGACCCCAACTGGGAGATTTCTGAGAAGGTAGCTTGTTCCTTCTCTTCTACATCCTTCCCCAAGTTGGCAGCCTTGGGTGGGCAAGAGTCAAGCCTAGCCCCAGGGTCTGACCTCAGGCCGATGTTCATCCCCAGTTCTCTGGCGTGGGCCTAGGGGGACTTTTTCTTAAGATAGAGATGAGACAGCATAGGCCCCTCTGTACAGTCTTATGCCCAGATACAGCAAGGTACTTCTCCCCTGTTGCCTGGGGGTGGGAACATCCATTCAGAAATCCATATAGTCCAAATATAAGATCTTGGAAAAGCTATTATGCAGTCTCTGTACTCTCTGATGTTGTCATATGGAGGCCCTGGGATAATGATGGGGATGATAGACTGCAGACCCCGAGAGAAGGCGGCATCAGCAAGTCTGTCACAAGTGTGTGTTGCTGGTCTTACCCTACCTCCAGTCCTGGTCTATGAAGGGCCTGAGGAAGGAGAAAGAATTCCAAGTTCTGTTCATGCCTTCTCACTACAAGTGTTGTCACTGGATGTAGAAGAAGGGTGGCATAGGAGATGCAGTATAGCACCCTGAGTTGAGGCCTGGTCTTGGATCTAGATTAGTTCATTTATTCATTCGTGAGCAGGCACTGTTCTAGGCACTGATGTCAAATCTGAGTTCACAACGCACATAACTCATAAACTCCATAAAGTTTGCAAACCTCCAACAGTTAACTCCCCAATGAGCCTCAGTTGCTACCTATGATGGTCAGGAGGATTGAATGACTAAATGGGAAACAGCACAGAGTGAGCCCATAATAAAGAACTGTCACCATCATGTCAGTCTTTTAAGACAGCAAAGCTGTGTCGTGTGTGGTCTCTCTGGGCAGCAGTAGCACCAGCACACTCTACTCATGTACCTGGGGGTTCTGGAAGGGCATCTGCTGGGGCTGCCCAATCATAGGCCCTGCTTTCCTAGGTTCAAATCCCAGCTTTGCCACTTAGAAGCTGAGTGAACTTGGAATAATTGCTTAACCTCTCTGAACCTCAATTCCGTCATCTATAAAGTACATCTAATAAGAGTACTTACTTCCTAAGGTAGTCATGAGGATTAAATGAGTTAATGCCTATACACCTCTCAGTGCCCAGCTCTTATACAGCACTGGATGTTAGCTGCTGTTGTTCATGTTTCTGGAGGAATTTCCATTTAAATGAGAAATGCCTATGGAAATTGCCTGCACACAAATCTCTTAGCTCAGGAAAATTTCTCTGGCTGCAGATCCCGCTAAGTATTCCTGCGTTGTTTTCCTCTTGTTGCTCAGTGCAACACAAATACCTTTGTCATCTTTAAAAAATTCAATTCTTTGGTTTGGTACTTGAGAGATATGAGCAAAGGATGATACAACAAGAATAGTCTGTATCTTCTTAGACACGCTTCTTACCAGGTAATCAGATAGGCAGGAGTGACACTCAGCAGCACAGCCGGAGTTTTTTAATCTTTCCAAGGGGAAAGGGGCCAGGCAACCGCCCCAGTGTACTGCCGACCTCTCTGTCTCCTGGCAGGTTCTGGTCTGTGAGGGTCACTCAACTCCTGCAGCCCTGGTCCAGGCCACAGCTCTTGGCCCCAGGGGTTCTGCACACTTTGCAGTTGCACCCTCCCCCCAGGAAGTGGTCACCCAGGTGTGTGCTGTGGCTCCCAGATGGCTGGCGTGTGACTGGAATTGGGTGACCTCCTTTGACTATGACTACTACCACCTCCCCTTCTGCAAGATCAAGGAAGCTCCATCCTCTGTGCTCCAAGAGCCTGCTGTGTGGAACTCCATGGGAGCCCCCAACCCTCTCCACGCCTGCTCCCCAGCCAGTTGTTAGCTGCTAGGAGAGGAGGGATCATGCCCTTTTTGTCACATTCACAGCACCTAACACAGGGAAGCATCTCGAGGTGGGCAGACAGCAGAACAGTTGGCTCCTTCTCTCTCTGGCTGTGGCCACCTTGGTGCTCTTACCTCACGGCAGTCTCAATGTTCTCTTCCCTCGATAGAGAAGTACGGCAAACCCACTGCCAGACAAACAGAAAAGTCCCATTTTTCTCCCTGACTCAAACAATTCTGCTTCCTTCTGAATTGCTCCAGGGGACCTGGAGAATTTCCTTTGCCCCCTCTGGGTCTCAGTTTCTCCTCTGTGAGTTGAGACTGCTCTGTACCCAGGAGAATATTCTACTGACCCTGGCTGAACCCCAGTATAGAGAGAAGCCATTCGCTGTAGTACATTCATGTGTTTCTGCCATGTTTCAGCCCTGTCCACCTTTCCCTGTTGTTGACATTCTCAGACTTTCCTTTTGTATAAAGCAGGCCCCCAAAGGCTTCTTGATTGGAATAGAAACGTTGACCCTCAGCCAGTGCAGGTGGAACTCATCAATGTGTACAAGTCCTGCCCACTGAGATCAGTTCAACTCACTCTTGAGGGACTTTGCCAAAACTGGGAGTTCCTTCTCCAAGTTGCTCAGACCCAGAACTCACTCCTACCCTTTCATGTTCCCCTCCCTCCATTCTTCTTCCCCTCCCTGTTCCTCCCTCTCTTCCTCCCTTCTGTCTCTTCCTTTCCCTGTTCCCCTCTCCCTCACCTTCTCCCCCACTCTCTACTCAACCCATGGGCCCTCTAGTATGAAGATTCTGGTTGCCTGGGAACACCTGGTGTCAAGGTCCTGTCCAGCACACACTAAGTGCAGGCATCACCTGGCTCTCTCCCTGTAACTCTGCAGCCCTGATCTCCCCTCCTCTGGGAATGCCTCAGCTCCTTGACAGATCCGATCTGAAAAGGCGCCGGTGGACTCCCGCATCAAGTCAGCTGCTTGTGGCACCGAGATGACAGGTGTGATGTTTTCCTGCAGATGCTGAACTGGGAAAAGCACTATCTCCTGTTGTAATGGAGCTAATGGCGTTCCGCTCAGGACAGCTGCACTTACATCTGGTGTTAAACCACTGTTATTTAAACTTTATGATGCGGGAGGATGCCAGCTCGTCCACTTGCAGCACATAAATTATGTCGATTGCTCATGTACTTTTTTTAACCCTGATTCTCCTGAATAATGAAAGATGGACAAGTCTGGTGATGGTTCTCTGTGCTCCCCTGGGCCCTGTGCGCTCAGTGCCTGTGCAGATTGCTAAGAGGCGGTGGTGGGCTACAACCCAGAGCCTCCCCCAGCCATTAAGGTACAGTCCTGGCTGCACCTCCCAGCTCCTGAGGGGCCCATCACTCTGGGCTCTGCAGATTCTCTCTCAGGTGATCTCCTCTGCCTCCTTCTCTTGGAGAGTTCTGTGTTGTGTTTCATAAAGAGAATGGATCCTACAGCTGGTCTGCTTGTAAAAGTCTCTCCTGATAGAAATTGGCTTGGTTGTTGTGGGTTTACATCATGGAGGTTTTTGTTTGTTTGCTTGTTTGTTTTCTTCTCTTCTCTAGACCATAGAAATAGAGGAAAGACTGGTATTTGTGTTTGATGAAGAAACTAGACAAAGCTCTTAGCAAAAAAAATTCTTCTTTCAAAGTCAGCTGGTAAGTGGCTACTCCAAAGCCACTTATGTAGTGGCTGCAAGCATAGAAGACCTTCCACATTTCTGAATTAAACTTGACCTTCAGCCAGAAAAAGGAGATGGATTGTAATTTCTGCTGGACAACTGACCACAGTACGTGCCCAATAAAGGCCTAGAGGAACCCCAAGAGCGGAAGGCCTGGGGATCAATTGCTATAGATTCTTTTCATTCGTGGTGAAATCCAATTTGCCCTCCATTTCATTTTTTTTTTTGCATTTCCTACATTTGCCAATACTCTACAGACCTGCAGGGAAAATGAATCGCACGGTGGTGTTGGTGGAGGGGGATGAAGGGAATGAAAAGAGCACTCCCAGTGAGAAAATCAGCCATCTCAGAAAGAAATCTGGGGCTGGACTCAGTGGCTCATGCCTGTAATCCCAGCACTTTGGGAGGCTGAGGTGAGAGGATTACTTGAGCCCAGGCATTCGAGACCAGCCTGGGCAACATAGCAAGACCTCATCTCTATAGAAAATTCCATAAAATAATAAAATAAAATATTAGCTAGTGTGGTGATGCACACCTGTTTGCTAGCTACTCAGAAGACTGAGGCAGAAGGATTGCCTGAGTCCAGGAGGTTGAGGCTGTGGTGAGCGGTGATCACGCCACTGCATTCCAGCTTGAGAGACAGAGTGAGCTGCCAACTCAAAAAAAAAAAAGAAGAAGAAGAAGAAATCTGGGAAACTGTGACCACGGGCCATGGAACACTGAAGAGCAAGCTGACTGGGGAGCCCGTCCCAGGCCTCTACCTGGTGTGCTGCTTGTGGAGGGTCTCCCTGTAATCCATCCCCTCAGGTACTCTTTCCCAGGCTTTCCTCTTGCAGAGATTGCTCCCAATTGCTTTAATGCATCCCAGACCCGAGGCTCATCTCTTAACCCCATCCCCAACCACCACTCATGCCTCAAAAAAGCCTGTGTGTGCTGGACTGTTGGGCCATGGTTTCTCTTGGCTCTGCTAGCTTGGTGGCTCAACAAGTGTCCTGCCAGCTTCTCTCCCACAACCCTGGAGATTTCTGTGTGATGCCTGATTTCATGGGACTGCACGTACTGGTGCCGAGAGTCCCCCAAACAAGGTACCAGCCCACATTCTGAAGAGGGTGGTCAGGGTTATCTCAGCATTGCACCTGGCAGGCAGTTCTAAGATGAAGCATTTGGGACAGCAAAGGTGCAGCCACTCTACCCCACAGGCCAGCTGCACACTCAGATGCAGGGATGCAGGGGTGCAGGGGCATGGACGTGGCCGTGCCTGCTGTAGGGCACTCGAGGCTCGCCAAGGGATCAGAGGCGTGGGGCTGTGTTCAGGATGGCCCCTTCCCTTTTAATATCTGTCCATATATATGCCTGAAGGCTACCACTAAAATGTAAATGTTGTCTAAGAGGGAAAACCTGTTAGACCATTATCAGAATTACCTCCCTACTATAAATTCGTCAATCAACCATTAAACATCTGGGTGTGAATTAGCTGATTACCTGAAACACTAGTGGTAGCTGTGGCTCAAAAAGAGAACTGGATGTGGGGACCTGAATTTAAATCCCTGTCTCATCACCTTTGGGTGTCAAACTTCATTATGCTTAAGAAGCATCTGAAGAGTTTGTGCAAAAGGCAGGAAATTCATAGCCCCCACGCTGGGGATTCAGAGACCACCTTGACTGACATCAGGAGCTGTCTGCAGTCTCTCTGCCTCAGTCTTCTGTCTTTAAAATAGGGGTGCTAATGTGTTGCCAGCAATGTCATTGTGAGGGTGGCTCTGATGGAGGCGACCACCCACCGCTCCCCAGTTAACACTTGTTCTTACCATCATTCAACTTTTGTGCACCCCCATCGCGGGCCCCAGGAGCAGGGAGCATCTGACACTGGCTTTGTGCTCTGTGAACATTAAAAAGCCAGAAGCGAAATGTGGAGAACAGGTGACTAAGAGCCATCCGCACACCTCATTGGCAGCAGGAGCCCCAGGTACTTCTCCCCTTCAGACAGTGTGGGTGCTAGGCCAGGCAGTCTCATGGGTTGCTGAGGGAGGTCTCCAGGCCCATGGAAGACAGAGGGCATAGAGAAAAGTCTGGAAGCCACAACTCTGTCTAGCGTCAAACAGAAAGCATTGAGCAGGGCAGCCCCCGGAAGGGAAGCAGCATATGGTTTCAGGAGGGGCAAATTAGTGGAATGTTATCTTCCTGCTACTTTATGATCACTGTTTACTGATGGTGCTTAATTTAACGTGTGTTCTCGGCACCTCAAGTGTGAGCAAAGACTAAGCACAGCCACTTCCATGCTAATCTATGAAACGTGATGTACTCACACATGCAAACAAAGAGTAGAAATAACAATTTCCCCCTCAGAGTTACCTGAGATAAAAGATCTTGCCATCTGTTCCAAGAAAGAAAGAAAAAAATGCTGCTGAAAAATTAGACAATTTCTATCAGAATGGCAGGGTTGTGTAGCTCACACTAAAATGGCATCTTGAAAATAATAGTCTTATGGATGTTGCTGCTCATCACATGAGCTTTACCTAATTTGGACAGTAGGACTCTGACCCTGGACCTCCCGAAGTATGTTGTCCTTTCCTCTCTGCCAGTCAGGTGCTTCTCTCAAGCCCAGCCCTTGGCCATTTCTGGGAGGTGCATTTTGTACTGTTGTGACACATCAGGTAAAGGTTTTGCCTTTAGAAAAAGAAGAATAGTCTAGTAGTTTAAAGGGTGACCTGGGCTAGACATTTGACCCTGTAGAGGCTTGTGCCAGTGGATCCCTAGCTCTGTGCCTAAGTTTTTCTGGCTGTCACACAGACTGGGGATGATGCTTACCTTCTCAGGGAGACTTATCCCAGTGCCCAGCATGCAAGTCCTCCAGTATGTCACTGCTCTTCCTACTGCCTCTGATGCTGCCCTGATGTCATGGCACATAGTTGACTGCAGAGCTCAGGCAGAGGAGCCCAGAATGGACAGTCTTGCTGGGTCCTGAAGAGTTAAAGGACGGGGTACTTTTGTAGGAGTCCTCTCCTCTCTCCAGCCTATGTGAACCACTTGTTCTTTGTGTCCTGACATCCTAGACTTGTGCTCGTTTTCCCTGCCCCCTGACCCCCTTCAGCTGTTCTGCAATACAATCACTGGTGGTCAGAGCTCCTGAGATCGAGCTCCAGAGAAGGCATGGGATGTATGTGGAGCCACACAGCGAGTGAGGACGAGGGCTGGGCCTGGAACCTGAATCCACCATCAGAGAAAGCATCAGTGATGTGCAGGCACATTCTGTCAGGGACCTGTGCTGAGATAGGGGCCTTCCTGGATGACTTTGGGAGGGAGCTAGGCTGTGGGAGAGAGAGGACCACTCCTGATTCCCACCTGTAGAGGGTCCTGACAGGAGGAACCAGGCATGGTGTTTCAGGCAAGCTCTCCTGATATGGAGGTAGGGTTAGGAGCCACTCATAAGAGTGAAGAACACTTGGAGAAGGGAAGTATAGATCCAGAACTGGGGATTGCAGATGTCAGCATGTTTGGGGGGAGGAGGAGGGTAGAGGAGAGCCCCAGGGTCTGGAGAAGGCAGCCATCAGAACCTGCTTGTGGACGAGGGCCTGAGAGTCTTGGTAGAGCTCAAGGCCCTCTGGGTGCACCCAAATACGGAGGGGGTAGGAGAAGAGTCTCCTCAGAAGACATGAAGGTCGAGACTGCTGTCATTTTTATACCCACAATCAATCACTCGGGGAAATCGCTAGCCCTTGAGTTTATAAACCTCATATAAACTTGTAGTATCCATTAAAAAGAACTGCCAGGAACACATGGTTTGCCTAGAACAGTACCCAGCCTGCCATCTGCTCCCGCATGTAAATTATCTGTGTTTTATAACCTTTCATGGAAGTCGTTTAAAGAGGATTGTCTTTTTTTCTTTAAAACTCAAGTATAATTTCAAAATTCAATTAAATAATCCCCAAGAATTTCCCTCTGTTTGAATGTTGCTGCAGTTCTGACAGGCGAACAGGCAGACCTGAGGATCCTGCTTGAACCCCACTCTGGCACACCCCAGCTTCCCATCTCAGTCTGTACTTGAAGAGTCCATCTGCCCTCAGTTTTGTGTCTTACAGTCTCCTCAGGTGGCTTCTGGGAGATGCACTTGGTCCCAGGCCCCTCAGGTTCCTTGGGAGTCCTTGGAGAGAGGGCCTGGCTAGGACAGCATGCCCCAGGATTGCAGGCAGACATCAGGGCAGGCAGGACCAATGGGGTGGCTGCCAGCCCATAGGTGACCCAGATGAGGCTGGACCTGTATTCCTTGGCCAGTGCTACACTGCCATTCATATACCCAGGCCTGTCCCTCACATGGATGTCCCCATAGGTGGACCCTCACCACAAGGCCCTCTGCTGGTAGCTGCCCCTCTCCTTCTCTGGTGTCTAAAGGTAGAGAGTACCACCCATGCCACAAGAAAGCAGACTTGCTCTTCCACTTGAACATGAAAACTAATTGGGAGCAGAACCAGGTCTGGATTGTTGGGTCTTCAATCCAGAGGGGTTCTGAGAGGGACTGCATGCTGGGTGCAAGGCCTATTTGCTTATGTGTGCTGGGTACAAGGTGTGGGTTTTCATCTGAGCCTGACTTGGAGGCCACCTTTCCCTCTCCATGGCTATGCACCAAGCTCAGTGCAGCAGCGGGAGACTGTGGGTTAGACAAGGACTAGGGCCAACCAAGCATCTCGCCCTCCCCTCAGCGCCAGAAATAGAGGCCAGGAAGAGAAGTGCCATGGGCTCAGTGGGGTAGGTGAGGAGCTGTGTAGACCTCCTGTGCATTCTGCCCATTCCCCATGCTATGGGGCCCACCACTAATAAGAGCCACGAATCTGAGAAAGAGTGAAGGACAGCCCCACCCAGTGCCCTGCAGAAGCCCACACTTCATCTTCATCCCTGCCAGGTTCCTGAGAGCCCACAGGCTCTAGTAGGCTGTGTATCAGATCCAACCCTCTGATACATGGCTGGCCAGGGCCTGAGTAGAGCAGTGTAGAAGGCAGACATTGTTCTAGTAAGAGAGAGAAAATAAGAGGGCGTAACATAGACCTTTCTTGATCACCTTTGCATGAAGCAGGGAGTGACCTGAGTCTGATCACAATATGTCTGGCCAAGAGAGGGAGCAGAGGGTCAGTGTGGTCCCCAAAGAGGGCTGGGCACTGCCGGACAATCTGGCTATAGATGGTGAAGGTACTGGAGCTCCCAGGACCAGACTTCATTGGAATGGGCCCTGAAGAAGTCAGGGGTCCAACTATGCTCAGCACATCTAACAATTCTGCACAGGCCCAGTGGGCAGATCTTCCCATGTGGGCTGTAGGCAAGAAGGTACTTACTATCTGCCTGTCTTTATGTTTTTCTTTTTCTTTTCTTCCTTCCTTTCAGTTGTTTAGTCATTTAACAAACATTAGTCAAGTGCCTACTGTGAGCCAGATGCTGTAACGAGCTGGGAATACAGCAGTCACCAAGACAGAGGTGGTTCCCACCTTCCATGTGTTCTGCTCCAGCAAGAGTGCAATGATTAAAGCCCAACACAGATGCCCAGGAGGAAAAGAAGTATGCCACAGGCACATACCCTTATCCAAATGGAGATTGAGGAAGGATGTCTCTGATGAAGTGATATCTGAAATGACATCCAGGAAGGCTCTAAGGAAAGGGAGTGAAGAGGAATATTCTGAACAGAGAGAATGGTATATGCAAAAGTCTGAACCAGGCAGTGCTCCACATGGGCCAGACAGAGCCTCTTGTGGGGTAGGGTGTTGCTACAGATGATAAAGTCTAGTTGGAATATGGTACAAGGGATGGGGCCTCCCATAAGACTGGAGGGTCCCCACAGGCTGTAACTGACTGACTAGTGTGTATGCCTGCTGTGTCCGCCTCAGGACATCAGGCTGAGCCTACAGAGGGACTGGCCTTGGAGGAGTTGGATTTCAGAACACCACCAACCCAACCGAGGTCCAGACAGGCCCAGGACAGAGAACATTGTCTGAAAAGTAGCCATGTTTGGTACAAGCCTAGTGGTTCCCCACTCCAGCCGGAGGGGCCTGAAGGGGTTAACTGCCCACTCTGGTTTTAAGGAGCAGATGTACCAGCAGAAGAGGCTAGGGACCTTTCAACACCATGAATGAGTTGTGTAAGAATTGTGTCCCGGCTTGGATATTTAGAACATGTGGGTTTTTCCTTTCCCAGATGGAATTCCTTAAATGCTGCGATTTCTTCTTTAAGGCAATTTAGAGGATTTGAATTCCCCTTATCACTTTCTTGCACCTGGAAAAATCTCAGATAGGAGCGATTGGATATTTTTGGGCATTGAGTGAATTTAAATTTCACATTTAGACTCTAACACCTATGTTTGATTTCTAATTAGAATGTTACACTTACCTTAGGAACACAAGGTGTCATACAAAAGGTGTTCTACAAAGGAGGTTAAGGATGAGCAGAAATAAAGATGTCCCATATGGAACAAGAATGATATCTCTGCAGGTATATTTAGAGGTAACAATTTACTGATAAACTGAATCTACGAAAGTACTCTTTAAGAATTGGGAGTGTAAACTAGTGCAACCTCTGTGGAAAGCAGTGTGACGATTCCTAAAAGCTCTAAAAATTGACCTTCCATATGACCCTGCAATCCCCCT
>NW_007015485.1:19918-23760 GCF_000164805.1 Carlito syrichta
AAACGTTCTGAAAAGAAGAAAACAAACAACTTCCATTATAAAATGGGCAAAAGATATGAACAGACACTTCACAAAAGAAGACATTTGAGAAGCCAACAAACACATGAAGAAATGCTCAACCTCATTAATCATCAGGGAGATGCAAATCAAAACCACACTGAGATACCACCTAACTCCAGTCAGAATGGCAATTATCAACAACTCAAAAAATAACAGCTGCTGGAGAGGGTGTGGTGAAAAGGGAACACTTATACACTGCTGGTGGGAGTGTTAACTAGTGCAACCTCTGTGGAAAGCAGTGTGACGATTCATAAAAGCTTTAAAAATAGACCTTCCATATGACCCTGCAATCCCCCTACTGGGAATATACCCTGAAGAACACAAATCACTCTATAAAAAAGATACCTGCACACGTATGTTTATCGCAGCATTGTTCACAATAGCAAGAACCTGAAAACAACCATGCTGCCCATCAAAAGAGGACTGGATTAAAAAAATGTGGTACATATACACGATGGAAGACTACGCAGTCATAAAAAAGAACAAAATCATGAATTTCGCTGCAACCTGGATGGAACTAGAGTCTATAATACTGAGTGACCTCTCACAGAAACAAAGATCCGAATATCACATGTTCTCACTCATGTAATGGACCTTGAACATCCAATGCAATACTATAAGAAAATGACTGACAGTACTGGGAAACTATGGGGGGGAGGGGGATGTGATTAACAGTAGCAAATATCTGTCTGGGGATGGGAAAACACTTCTTATCAATAGGGTGCCTGAATGATACGTAATTGTACACCTAACCCTTAACTGTACCCCTCAAAACCATAATAAAAAATACTGATTAATGAAAAAAAAAAAGAATTACCAGATTTGACTTAATGTGCTTTGTTCACATTTAATAAGATATATAGTATACCTGTTGTTACCTTGAAGAAGGCACAATGTGTGCACTGGTTCATGGCAAAAACTGAAAGAGATAGTGTATAAAATCTGGAGATATTGGCTGTCTCATGGCAACCCCAAATCAGGGGACTTGTGTAATGTTTACCTATTCTGAAGATATCACCCAGAGAACAGGTTGGTAAAGATTTATTATTACTTATGGGAGAGAACCAATGGCAGTCAGTCAGTACAAAGCTCTCTGAACCCCAATAGATATGGGGAGAGATTATATGCCCCCAGCGTGGGAAAGGGAGTCAGACACAGCAATAGCATTATGTGCAGAGAAGCAAAAACAAAGATGTTTACTCTCAGTAACTGTCTTAACTTCGCAGATGTGCATATCTCTAAGAATTTCAACTGGGCACAGAAGCCAGGGACCATTCTCCCAGTTGAGAAACAGTCATCAGCAAGGGAGGGTGAGCGAGGCATATGTCCTGCATTTATCTCATGTTGATGGTGTTGGGTCAATCGCATAATGTGGACTTCGCCAGTGAGGGGTTTCTGACTTGCTTTTGTCTGAAAGCCTGATTGAGCCTTTGTGTCTTAGGACAAATGAGGATGTGAAATTTGGGGGTCTTGTGATGCTGAGAGGGTCATAGCACAGATGCCTCTATGTTTTTAATTCTCACTTCCACCAGAGTTCAAGATAATGTAACACTGCATTGAGTTTTTTAAAAATATAAATATAAGAATGATGCCATGCTGTATTGTATTGGTTTTGCTGAATATACTTTTATTGACTCTGGTCAAAAACAGATGAGGATTTTTTTTCCCTTAATCTTGATGAATAGAAGTAGATAAAAAGCATCAACATCACATCTCAAGAAAAGCTGCAGAAGAGGAGGTCGATAAAAATGGATCTGGACTCCATGCATGCGTGGATCTATTTAGCATCTTTCATTCTAATGACTTAATGGCCAGATATCACAACCATACAATTAGCAACAAAGAGAAATTATTGGGAACTGAAAGGGATGCCCGGGTCATCAATTTGCAGTCTTGTTGTGTCTTCTTGTAGCCAAACAGAAAGAAAGCAAGCTGGGACCTTGTTACCCCATGGCACAGACATAGAGCTGTCCTTAGCCAATTAGCCACTGAAAGGTCATTGCCACTTCAAATCATCAGATGAGACTGTTGCATGGAGACGCCTCTTCTTTCCTCCTAGAGGATGCTGCCTGGCCCGGACGTCTGAAGTTCTTATTGGCAGCTCAAATCCAGAGAACGGGATTTCCCCATGTGACAAAGGAAAGGCAGGTTACTGTGCCCCCCAACCCAGCTCTCCCTATCAGGGGCACAATTCCAGTAGCTCACTAGTTGATAAGGAGCATGGCCTCCCACACCCACTCAGAGACGTGACAAGGATTCCACCTGTAAGCAACCGTTTGTCCCAGATCTCTCCAGCCTGGATTAAAATCCATGCGAGAGAGAAGCTGGGCTCGCCATGTGGACAGTGACTTAACTGCACGATGCTGCCAATGTGTAGCAGCTTGGCAGGCCTGTAGGAGGGTGTAGGGAGTGGGCTTTGGTGGCAACATCAGTCAGGGAGTTGGGACGTTTGGGTTTTCTGGTCCTAGCCTTGCCACCAGCCATCTCTGTGGCCTTAATTTCCCCGGACTCTTTGGAGGATCCTGTAGCTCTATCTATCACCACTGCTTGCCTCTGGACTCTACACATGTCCACTTGGCCTGCCTTCTGTGTTAATGGATCATCCACATGTAGTCCTTCCTCTCTGGAATAGCACATCTTCTCTAAATGTGTCGTGGCTACATAGCAGATGTCAGCAATGCCTCACCCTTAGTAACTGACACCAAAGGCATCTATAGCATCTTGTGGTCTCTCCTTGGGGCTCTCCCAGGATGCAGGGGCATGCTCAGTTCATGCATGTGGCAGGCCAGAAGATTTGGGTGTTCATGTCTCCAGCAGCAGCCTTCAACTGATGACAAATGAGTCTTGCCGGAGAAGTACTAGCTCCGCACCCATCAGGATCAGGAGGGTGTTCTACCTCCATCTCCCAGAGGTACCTGCCCGGTAGGTTTGAGCCCAGTTGCCCCCAGTAATAACCTGCTCATGAATGTACCCCTGCTGGCTTCTTTCTCTTTCTTTTTGCGTTTCCCCATCACCCTCGCTATACTTCCTGGGATCACCTCCCAGGATACTTGCATTCAATCCTACTCAGTGTCTGATTCCAGAGAAACCACACCAAGATGGGCACTGGCTACCCTGAGCCGGTCCCTGTGCACTGACACTGGGAGTGTTTTCTTCCCTTTCTTGCCCATCTTCAGGATCAGGGCTGTCCCTGTCCCAGAGACAGGAGGGCAAGGCCAGAAGGGTGTGGTCAGCCATATCATAGCCTCCAGTACACAGACTTCCTCTGTGTGGTGCTGGGCTGGGCCCAGTGGAGGTGCAGTGAAGCAGCAGGTGTGGACTGGGGCCGCAGTCTCATACCCTTCCTAAAACCCCTCTTCTGAATGGTGTTCTTGGCTGGGCCTCTCGCAATCTTCTCTTCCTTCCTCCTGGCCCTTCCCAAGACTGTCAGAAGTGGTGTTCTACCAGAGGTATGACCCAGGTCACTACCCTGTGCCTTCAGGGAGACAACCAGCCCCTTGCAGAGCTGTTAGTACTCCCTGATACATCCATCCTGGGAAGGCAATAAGCTGAGGCCAGTGCCAACTGTTCCCTCCATGATGCTGAAGTCTTGGGTCTACCCTAACATTCCCATGAACAGCTTGGTCGGTCAGCCCTGGGGAAGGACTCAGTGTGGCCCCTGACTACATTAGGCTGACTAATTAGGGCTCCACGTAGGCCTGTGGGACAGAAGCTGGCCAGCATTGACCCTCTCCTCAAGAAAGTGCCTTGAGATCCATCCTCCTCAACCCCCCCCCCCCCCC
>NW_007015485.1:23780-88346 GCF_000164805.1 Carlito syrichta
TGACCTTTCTCTAGCTATCTCCCGTATCATTCTCCCCTCTGGAGTAGTAATCATAACTGCCTTTAGAAGAAAGTTGCATCAGGAGAATAAGTATATTTTTGACCGTGGAGAACCAGGGGGAGAAGAGCATCCCATGTCGCGAACCTGGGTGGGGCAGTTTGGTGCAGGGGCGTGGGATCAGTATGTGCATGGAGGTGTGTCTTCCTCCTCAACCCCCCCCCCCAGAGAAAACCTGGGCCTGGTTAGACATCTTACAGATACCCTCAGCAACCCAAATGGATGTATCTTGTTTCTGTGTTCCCACCTCACCAGTGGAGCCCTCCTCCCTCACCAGCGACCAGAGGTTATTTGGTGAATAGGAGTGGCCCCAGGCATTCAGAGCTGTCTCCCGTACTACCTGCCCAGCTGGACCTACCATTCTTTGGTGGCCAGGACCTGTGCTCCAAGATGGCTCTTCCTTTTCCTGCCCCCACCCAGCAGACTCCTCAGCCCCAGGGCTCTGCATGTGGTCCACAGCATAACTGAACAAGTCCTCTGTGCCCTCAATGAAAACAAAACCTACGGCAGAGGACATGAATTCTGAGTGAGAAATTTCTAGCACCAATGGTGCCAGGCTTGGGTGGGTAGAGGTGGGCTAAGCACATGAAAACCCTGTGCCTGCTCCCTCGTGATAGAGCCTTCCAGATGGCATGGCAAGGAGAGTACATCCCTAGGAGGGAAGGAACTCTCCCAAGGTGCCCCAAAAGCTGGCTCTTAAGAATCCCTGAGATGAGGACAAGGTGTTCTTTTTACCATGTTAGCCAGCCACCTGATAATCCTGGGCTATTTATTTTTGGCAGTAGAAAGGACAGTCAACCTCCCACCCAACAACCACAGGATGAAAAGTTTAACATGTGGCATCAAACCCCAGTCTCACCCAGAGGCCTGAACTCACTTTTGTACTGATTTGAGGTAGAAAGTCGTGGTTTCAGGAGTAACCAAATAATTGGCAAGTCTGGGTCTGGTCATGTCCAAAGCCTTCTAAAGAGAATGTCCTATTTAAATTCAGTAAGTAATGGGTTGAAAGGGCTCATAGAGTTCTAGAAAAAATGAAAAGAATGCTACCTCTAGATACTCTTTTTCTACTCCCATCATCTACTTCATCTCAACCCCAGGTGGCCCAAACCTCTTAGACATTAGTTAGCAAGGGCTGGGAAAAGATCCCATCAGCACATCACACCCACTCCAGGCCAGTGGGGAATGTGCTTTACAATTTCCCTGTACAAGTTTCCTTCTAGAAAGTGTTACCAATGGGTGGAATAAGGGAGACAATGTGACTTCACAGGTCCATGCTCATCTACACCGACTTCTACCAAAGTAGGCAGGGGAAATAAAAGATGTGTGAGATTCCATAAGCTCTTGAGCATCCAAACTCACCCTGACCTATTTATATATAAATTGCTTCTCACAAAACCTCGTTCTGAGTCTGAAGCCCAGTTACCTCCCTACCTCCTTCTCGGACTTTCCCAAAGATGGAGCTAACTAGACCAGTTCTGCTCATCCTCTAAATCTAATTTGTAATTTGCATGCGGGTTTTCCTCATTATAATGTCATTTCCATGAGGTGTGAGCCCATTGTCAGGGCCATCAGGATGATATATTTGTGGTTCAGCCTTCACTGAAATCTTTACTTAGTCAGACTCCCACTGTGTTCCTCACTCCTCCCACGCTTGCAATCATGTGGATGTAAAGGTTCGGCAGTTTCCACCAGATCCACCTCCTTCCTCCCCACCCTGTATCTATTTCTCACCAACATCTTAGTGACATGTACGTGTGTCCCTGAATTCAGAAACTTCATAGATTCTTTTCCATTAGAAGCCCTAATATAATTTCTTCCACCAATACAATATATTCTCCTTCTGACCAATAGCACCCACTTCATGGACACATCCTGGAAAGTGTTTAGAAATACCTATGCACACACAAATTCTACTAGCATCCTGGAAGAAAAATCAAATCAATTCCTGACTTCTTGTCTGTAAGCACTGAATGCCAGAAGCTAATGGAGCAGTTGTCAGAGCATTCAAGGACAAAAGATTATGATCTGAGTATTTTGTCCCCTGACTAGATGTGTGTCTTCATGTGTGAAGACAAAAGAGTATCACTCTCAGATATGCAAGAGTTCGGATGTGTGTGTGTGTGTGTGTGTGTGTGTGTGTGTGTGTGTGTGTGCGCGCGCACCATCTTTCTGCTTTTTCTTATTTAAAAAAAAAAATACTTTAAGCCATACTCTACCCAATTGGTAAATGGTCAAAACAAATAACTTAGGAAGAGAAATTGTATCGTAAAAGAATAGACCATGGGATTCCAAATGAGTCAATTATCGAATTAAATATATGTAATTAAAGTAAATATATTATAATTCACTAACTATAAATTCCCAACCAAAGAAAGAAAGGAAGAAAAAAACAACTTGGCACATGAAACTGAAGACAAAAACAATAATAAAAGGACAAAGAAAGAAAATAATAACAGATATAATTAAAACAGTTTTAAAAGAACAATTCCTCAGTGGGAAGGCAAAGACTCCCACTTGACTCAAAAAATTGACTCAAAAAATAACCTAACTATAGACAAATTGCTCTATACAGTTTATTGGCTATTGAATATTCTTTTCTCAAGCTCAAATCTTAGAAATGTAATCAGCAATGTTCTTTTCTGATTCTGTGATCTCTTTTTGCGCGACCTCTACCATGTCCCAAGTTTCAAGTACTGCCCAAGTGCTGTGACTCTCACACTTGGTAGCCCCTGCTTAGGCCTCTGCTCCGATTTCTAGGCCAACTGCCTATGTGGTAAATGCATTTGAGTGCCTCACAGGCAACTAAAACTCAAAGTGTCCACATGTAAATTCATGGTCTTTCCCTATCATCAACCCTTTTGCTAACAAACAACAAAAATCCCTCACCATTACTAGTGCTTCTACCTCAGTAAATGATACCACCACTAATTCTTTTATACAAGCCAAAGATCTGGAGTCACTTCTTTCTCCTGCAGCTACCCAATCCAGCCTATCACTAAATTTTTTTTTTTTTGGCTCTGTATTCTGTATGTGTCTCAAATCCATTCATTTTTCTCCACCTTCACTACTACCACTCTAATTCAAGATGCAGTTATATCTCAACCAGGCTCTCATAACCACTTCCTAACCAGCCTCTATTTCTTCATGCTGCCCTAGAATCTATTCCAGAGAAATTTGTTTTCAAAATGCAATTGATCATCAGACGCAGTGGCTTATTCCTATATCATCTACACAGAAAAAATATAGATAATGACTATTTTGGTTAAGTGGTAAAAGAACCCCCATACACCCTCCCAAACAAACCTGATTTTTAATTCTATATAAAATATTATGTCTTTTCCCAGAAGAAAAAAATAATGGTGACACTTCCATAATCTCTGAAATTCACATTCCTAGCTGTCCTGCCTCTCCCGACAATCTCCTAGGCTGAATGAATCTTCAATTCTTAAGAGAAGACCCGGCCGGGTGCAATGGTTGATACCTGTAATCCCAACACTTTGGGAGGCCACAGCAAGAGGATTGCCTGAGCTCAGGGGTTCAAGAGCAGCCTGGGCACTTGACAAGACCTCATCTCTACAACAAATCAAAAAATTAGCAGGGCATGATGGTGCACACCTGTAGTTACGGCTACTTGGAAGGCAGAAGTGGAAGGATTGCCTGACCCCAGCCAATCAAGGCTGCAGTAACCATGAGCGCACCAGCAATCCAGCCTGGGAGACAGAGTGAGACTCTGATTTTTTTTTTTTAAGTAATTGGTGATTATGGCAATTGCTGGAGTGCTGGTAAATGTTTAACAACTGGCTCTCCAGAGGAGAAAACCCTGACTTGTAGAATTTGCCAGTTTCTGTGGTATAAATATTACCACCATGGGTGATTTCAGTTGGCCAGTCCAGTGATGTCATGGAACACAGAATTGGGAAGAGATGTGAACAGTCTGCTGCCATGAACAACAGTCTTTAGCATGTTACTGTCTATAAACTTTCTGCTTAAAACCCTCTAGTGACTTCTCATTGCTTCTAGAATAAAGTCTCAACTCCTCAGCAGTATCTAAAATGTACTGCATGGTCTGACTCTATTGACCTTTCTAACCTAAACTCATACCATGTTCTCCTGGTTCTCCATACCCAGCCCCACTGACTGGCAACACACTCACTGTCACAGGCCATCCTACATCTGGGATGTTCCCAGTGCCTCCCTACTCACCCAATCTGTTTAACAAACACATCTTTTGGAGTTTAGCCCAAGTGTCCCTTCCTTAGAAAAATCTTTTCTGAGCAATTTCACCAAACTAAATTAAGTCATCGCATTGTAAACTTGTGAAGCACTTAGTATCTCATAATGCCATATATGTGAACCTTCTAGGTCACTATTGTAATGTTATATATGTTTTTGAAATAATTGATTAATGTCTATCTTTTATACTGTACTTTAATGAGGGTAAGCACTATATTTGATTTGTGATCACCATTGTATTCTCTAGTGCCTAATACTAAGCATGTGGGAAGTACTCAATATATTTTTGATAAATAAGTCAATGGAAAGATATAACTTAAAGCCAAATGGCTCAAGGAGGTTAAAGAAAAGAAGAGCAGGCAAAGTTCTATTAGTCAAAAACACAAAAAAGAAAGCAAAGGTAGCAATTTTAGAGGCAAAGTAGAATTCAAGGTAGAAACATTAAATGAGAAAAAAAGAGGTCATTTTGTGACGATAAAATAGTGACGTTCTATATACCAAATAACACAATATCAGCCATTACTGTTAGGAATAAAAGGAAAATCAGGAGCACAATTGTAACGTGAGAATGTTTCATTCCAGTAGAACCAAACAACAGAAAAACCAGAAACAAACTTTGGACACATAATACTAACCTAAGACAGTATTTCAAAACTGTGAGGAAAGAGACCAATTATTTTCAAATGGCACTGGGACAGATGATTAAGTATTTGTTTTTAAAAAGGTGGGATGGCACCATATTCCAGTTGGATACAGTGGCTCTTCTAAGGCACTTGTTCCAAAACACTCTCATAAGACATTAATAATCAAGACAGGAAAAGGGTTTTGTAGTCAAATAAATCTGGGAAACACTATGATAAGCAAAGTTAAGTAGATGTCTTTATTGCAGGACTTTTAACAATCTTTGATGCTACTTGCACTCTACAGTTCCAAGAGGAAACTATATCACACGCTATTCCCAGAATGACTTGACCACAGAATATTTTATGAGACTAGTGTTTCATGTTCTGCAGAAATCACTTGGGAAATGGTGACTTTAAAAGTTAAATAAAATACATAAAATCATAAAAGACCTCAAATAAATATGAGTAGATTTTTTTTGTGTGCTTTTATTAAGGTGAGTGGGGCTGTCCTAAACCAAACAAAAAGGAAGATGCAGTTAGGGAGATGGTTGATGTACTTGATGACATAAAATCTTTAGACTTCTGAATATCAAGTCAAATGAAAAACCGAGGAAAAAATAGAAGTTAGGAATGACTTTACTATAGAAAGAACTCTCAGTAATCAACAACAAAGATAACTATCCAAAGAGAAAAGTTTGTGAAGAATATGAGGAAAGTTCATACACGCACCTACATTCACATCCATCTACCAAATATACATTATCATGAAATATTAGAAAGATACTGAGCCTCACTAATACTCAAAATAGTGTAAATTCAAACAGTAACAAAATACACTTCTTGTCTATGGAACTGATAATTTTTAATGATAAAATTCAGTTTTTGTTAAGGATAGAGTAAGATAGGAACTCTCAAATGCAGTCAATGGGAATATAAAATGTGACTAACTCTGTGGTCAATAATGTCGTAATACTTATTTATCAAGTCTCCTTTTTAAAAAATGCCTTTGATTCAGTAATTCTACTTCAGGCAATTTATTGCAAAGGAAAAAAAATTAGAGATTGCCAAAAGATTTATGTACAAGGATGTTTACTGTAGCCTTGTTTATAATAGCCGAAGTATTGGAACCAACCCAAATGTCAAGCAGTGATTGGTTAAAGAAATTATGGTCTGTTCCATATGATGAGATATTATTCATTCAACCATTAAAAATTATGACTTGTGGAAATATTCACAAAAAGAATGTTAAGTTTAAAAGCATGATGTAAAACTACTTCCAGATTCCAATTTTGTAAAAATACATATGTATTTTTATGTAACTGGAAAAGACTAGAGTGAAATATACCAAAATGTTGAGTTATTCTCTCCGAAAAACATTCCATTTATTTTATAATCCTCCCCCAGAGCTCCACATCTAATCCATCAACCAAGTCTTATCAACTCGACTTCCAAAACATACCCTGCGTCTTTTCTACTTCTCTCATCACTACTACCGTGCCCTAGTCAAAGCCACCATCACCTTTCATCTTGACAAACATAGAAGCCTCTCACTGGTCTCCCTCCATTCTCTTTCGCCCTGTTATGGTCAAATCTCTATTCAATAGCCAGAGTAATCCGTTTTCAATGTAAATCAGATTGCATTACCTCCTGCTTGAACACCTCAAGGGCTTTCCCATCACAACTTAAGTAAAATCCTAAGCTCCCTTCTTTCCTTGGCCCCATCAGGCCTCATCTCACATCACCCTCCCTTGCCACTGTGCTTCAGCCTCTCTGGTCTCCTTTCTCTGCCTCACATACCTGCCTTGGTCTTGGCACCAGCTCTTCCCTCTGCCGGCCATTCTTGCTATTGCTCTGTACAGCTGACTCCTTGACAGGTCTCAGCTTAAATCCATCCCCTTCAGGAGGCCTCTTGATCACCTAAAGTTGCCACCTTCACTTTACCTTAAATCCTTGTATTTTAGTTCTCAGTATAGCATTCGTGGCCCTCTGATTTTTTTCCTTATGTGTTGATTTATTTGTTTGTGTATTGTCTAAACTTCCCCCACTGCAAAATAAACTCCATCACAGGCTGTTGTATTCACTTGGAATCCCGCCTGGCACTTAGTAGGCAATAAATGCTTGCTGAATGAATGAAACAGAAGATGAAACCAAAAACATTTCATTGAAACTGAAAAAGGTAAATCACAACACACAGCTTGACTAACAGTCTTCAAAAAATCTAATACTCTGGGAAATCTCCAGGCTTCAAGGGGTGCCCTTCCCTTGCGTGGGTGCCCCATTGCCAGTGAGTGGGTAATCCCTCCCCGTCTAACCTACCAGACCAGAAAATGACATTAATCTGGACAGGCAGGTGGAATGGATTTGCACAGTGTCCCCTACTTCAGAAACAAATAGAACTATTAAGCTTTTGCAGGTCTCTGGGGAATTTGTCCAGGTTTTGGTGAATTCCAATGAGCTTCAGTTTTAAACATAAAGATTTCAGTGCTGGCTTTTAGCTCACTGAAAGAAGGAACAGCTTAGATTTTCTTTGCCTTACAACTCCAGGAGTTTCTCTTTCCTTCTGTGACTGCCCGAGGAGTCAGAGGCAGAAAGCATGGTGGAGCCAGATTCCTTTTAATGAGATAGAACCCTTGTGAGTCATTTTTTAGGACGACTTAAAAGGTCTAGACCGTGATCACATACAGCAAGCACAGAAGCTTATAAAAACTGCCAAATTTAGTGTCTGTGGGTTTTGACCATACTGTAAGAAACCCGAAAGGATTCTGATTTGTCATGTGCTGTGGGATGAATTTGAATCAAGTGCAATTCAAGGCTAATGTGTGAAAACCAGTCAGCTAATGATATGGCCTAGCCAGTCACCCCACAGCCCATCTCACAGAAGTTTCCACTGAACACTGGACTACAGGATCCATAAGGGGATGATTTTTGCCTATTTTGTTTACCACGGAATCCCTGGTGCCTAGAATAGCACATGCACATAACAGGTGCTCAATAAATGTCAAATAAGTTTTAAAAATGAGAAATAATATTTGCCCCCACCTACTGAGTATTCACTATATCCGTCACCTGGCTCAATTACCACAGCAACCCAAACTCCTTACCTTCACACCACCTCACAAGATGGGTTTTGCAAAGGGAAACTGAGACATTTGGTACTACAAATCTTCATGCAGCACATGTCTATTTGGAAGTTCAAGTTTATTTCCTGGACAAGATGTTGTCTGATCTTCATGGCATTGAAGAGATATTGTGGGAGAGGCAGAAATGTCCTTGCAAATAGAACCTCTCTCTACTAGCCAACATGTTTGGAGAGGCCATGTGATGCATGAAAAGACCATTGACCATAAAGTCGTCACATTTGGATTCAAATTTAACCTCCTTTTCTAACCTGTATGAACTTAGACAAATCACAACCTACCTCTCTGAGTCTCAGTTTCCTCATCTATTAAAAAAAAAAAGAGGCCAGGCTCAGTGGCTCAGCCTGTAATCCCAGCAATTTGGGAGGCCTAGGTGAGTGGATTGCCTGAGCCCGTGCAACTTGGTGAGACCTTGTCTCCACAACAAATCAAAAATTAGCCAGGCGTGTAGTGTGCGCCTATAATTCTGGCTACTTGGAGGGCTGAGACAGAAGGATCGCCAGAGCCCAGCAGATCGACACTGGGGTGGCTATGAGCATGCCACTGCACTCCAGCCTAGGCAATAGAGAGTGAGACTCCAACTCAAAAAAAAAAAAAAAAGAAAGAAAAGAAGAAGGAAAATTGAACCAATATTTCCCAGCTTGTATGGGGGTATAGTGAAGTGCTAAAGAGAAAAGAAGTGACTAGATAACTGTTTTACCCTCTGTTTTTATTTGAGTTAACTCAACTAAGGTAGGTTTATTTTTATCAGTGGCTGGCGTGGTTCATGGGGGATTGGCATCTATCCCTGGGTACTTGGCGAGATTTTGCATATAAACTAGTTATCCCATATAAAATGCTTCCAAGGTATCTTGAACATAGTAAGCACTCAAGAAATGCTAGTATTACTGTTATAATTGTAAAAGCTCCCAGGACTCCTCCTGGACCTTGAACATAATTTCTACTAGATCCAGGTATCCAACAAGTTTTGCTTTGTGTACTATTCAGGTTATTCACTGATGTGTAACAACGTCTCAAAACCTAGCAGCTTAAAACAGCAACTATTGTACTTTACTTCATGATTGCATAAATAAGAAATTAGGACAGTGCTCAGTCGGGTGATTCTTCTGCTCCAGATGGCATTGGCCATGGTTACTCAGTAGTATCAGTAGTATTTGGCTGCTGGCCAGATTATAATTGAGGGCCCTAGCCAGTGTCACTCACACATCCGGTATCTTGGTAGGGTCAGCTGGGTCCCTTTTCTCCCCATTTGTAATTTTATAGCATTTCTACATGGTCTGTCCTGAAGGGTAGTTCAGATCTCTTACATGGTGGCTCAGGGGGTCCAAGAATGAGTGTTCTAAAAAGCCCGTGTGGAAGATGCAAGGCTTCTTGGCCTCAGAAGTCACAGTAATAGCTGTCACATTCTATTGGTCAAGCAAGTTACTAAGGCCAGGCCAGATTTGCAGGGAAGAGAATTATACTCTGCCATTCAGAGGAAGGCACATCAGATAATTTGCCATCTTTAATCTACCACAAGTGGTAATGCTGAGCTTTTGGTAGTGGCTGCCTGGGAAAGAGTGGGATGATTACCATTGTCTGCCATGGAAGACATCGGTGCTCCATATTTGCTGTCTCTGACTTAGAGCTTTCTCAGGATGCACACGACACCCTGTCTCCTATTTTCCTCTCATCAACATGTATGCTCTATTTTTTCCATAAAAATTTCTGATTGCTTTTAGTTATTTCTAGAGGATTTAATAGGAAATTTTATTGTTCACCATCACTTTGCAGAAGTGGCGGGGACTTAGCTCTTTGCTGGAGACTCATATTTTTATAAGGTGCCCTTCTCTTCTAATGCTTATCTGTTGAGCCTTTTCTGAAAACTCTACTGACCACCTTCTGTAGTTTTTCCAGGTTATAGTTAAGCACAGCCAAGTAGGCATCTCAATATCCAATTATGGGTATATTCTTCAAAAAACAGTCAGTGAATGTCACCAATGACTGTGTCACCAAGAGGACTCATGTTGAAAGGTACAACAGGAATTGAAGAAGGGAGGAAGGGAAAGAGGAGGAGAGGAGCAAGCCAACCTGTTGGTTATTTTGGAAAGCCATATTTCACCCTTTTGTTCTGTAGAGTAAGATTTTGATGTTATGAGTTCGGCTAATGCCATGCACGAGGTGAGCTAAGGCATGTCTGAACAGTTTTCCTCCACTTCTCTTGCTAGTTCATGAATGCACCTGTAACCAAACTTGTAAGGACTCTGACTTGGCCATTCCTCCCCCAGGTCCTGCTGAGACTAGTGATGAACTGGAGACTTTATATTTATCTCCATGGCAACAAATATCACTGTCCTACGGCCGCTCCTCGAACCCTTTGCAGATATCATTTTCTCATTAAGTCCATCCCCAGGGAGATGTCAGAGTGTATGCAGAAGCAGCAAGACCCACCTGACGGGGCCACTCCAACTGCAGCAGGACTAGGCTTCGGGAGAATGCCAGGCTCCATGTGTGCAAGAACAGCAGGTGAAACAAAGACAATTAGCTCAATTGTTTTTTCTCCAATGGTTTCTTCGCTTGTGAAGTTTGCCCCTAGTATGAAAATCTCACTTTCAGCTTACATTCCACACCCAGGCAGCTTTATATCTAGAGTTTGGAAATTGCTTGGACAGGGAAAAATAGTACCCCACAATTCCCAAATGCTCTGTGTGTCTCGTGGCTGCCCTGTCTTTCACAAGTACTAATTATGAGCATTTATTTACAGCTCACATCTCTAACACTCATAGTATGCAGTGTGTGCCTGTAACCAATGATTTGCCATTAATCAATAGTCAGGGGTGCGAAAACAAGAACGTGTGAACTCTGGCACAGACCCAATTAACTTGAAATAGGAGAGAAGGGACTTTATCCTCTAACTGAGTTACATCTTGGTGTGGAGTGTGCTGATGGATTCTGGAAGGGTCACTGAGGGATGGTGACCTCACATCCCTCGCAGAGAATGGATTCCTAAACTTTCTGTGCTCTGTCCTCCTTCCTGTGGACAACCCGGGGAGTCCAGAAACTCACAGTACAGTGAATCCAAATGGCCAACAAAGCCTTTGGCCTTTAGTGCTGAAGATCCACCATCAAGAGAACAGGCTTACTTTTGTGAAAGTCAGGTTCTGGAAGGATAATGAACTTAGAGTTAGCCCTCTTCCTTGATATCTTCTCCCAGCTTGACTGCTGTCACAGTGTACACTGTTTCTCCTCATCATCTCTGGGGGGTGATCATGAGCACAGAATCTGGCACCAGGCACTCCTGGGGCAGAGTGCTCACTCTACCTGCACTTTCAGGAAACAATACAGCTTACCCTGTGAGACTGTTGTGGGGTGACTGTATCCATAGGGCACTTTGCACAGAGCCTGGCACATAATGAGAGCTCAGCTCAAATGAGTGCCATCACCACCGTCATCCTTTGGGCCATGTGAGTTGAGGGTAAAGGAGGCAGCTCCTCAGCATTGATGGCTCTGTGGGTGGTGGGCTTCCTCTGCACAGAGCTCCACTGGCATGGGCCACCAAGGGGCAAACCAATTGAGCCACATCTGAGATCCAGGTTAGGGCACTCAGAGAAGAGATTCTCATGTGATAATGTTCTATAGGAACTTTGGTGTTTGGGTTTTCCCTATTTGAGGTCTCCCTCGGAGGCAGGCACCCTGAAGATTGGGAAGAGCAAGTCACTGAAATGGACAGTTGTGTCTGTCCAGCCAGAAAGGGATTCATCCTCTCAGGTTCCTGGGTTTATTCCTTGAGAATGGGGTTCAGTTGCAGGAGCAGATAAAAACAGGGAGCCCTTCCAGTTACTGATCTCCTTCTAGTGCTGCACACCATGGCAGGTGCTGCACGTGAGCCATCGCTTATCCTTGGGGAAGATACTACTTGTTGTCTGTGCTCCATAGTTGAGGCCCAAAGAAGTTAAGTGGCTGGTCTAACATCACACAGCTGACCAAAGAAGAAGTAAGACTGTAACCCAGGGCTGCCCAATTCCAGAGCCTGTGTGATTTATCTTGGTGACGTTGCTGGGATCATCCAGAGGAAACACTGGGAGCTAGTCCAGAGGAAGGAAGACTACATCTAGGAATGTTGGAGTATTTTTAGATTCAGTAAGCCAGACTTTCCCTGGGTCTTCAGGCATTTGAGAGACCAAACACTGAAAACATGGCAAGATACACTGAAATTAAGAGGTTGTTTTAGATTTTGAAATCTTGGCTTACTACTTCTAGAATTTGTGCTGACTTCTAGAAAGGGGAAACATGTGAGCCTGGGTTTGGGTTCTTAGGCTGTGGCAGCAGTGGCATTTGTTCAACTAAAGAAGGGAGTTGGAGCTTCTGTCAATGTGTTATTACAGCAGAATTGGCTAGGGAATGATAGGTCTGAGGCTCATTCCTCCACCCAGAGATTGCTTCTCCCCAACTGCCACTGCCACCACTTCCACCACCTTCTCCTTCATTCTCCAGCCACCCACTGATACACCCTGCCAGGAGGCAAAAGCCAGTGTTGATCATTCCAACCCATGACCCAGTTTGGTGTTCTCTGGTGCTGATTGTCCACTGGCGCTCTGCTATGAGTGATCAGAATTGTTCATCTCTTCCTAATGATCTCTGTCTAGAGACCAATTGCAGGACATTCTCCAGTCAGGGAGTGAGGAGCCAGCAGGGCAGTGCTGCTCCTCTGTCCTCATGCAGTGACATAGATTCACTATGCAGGAGACCCCAGTCCACTGGTCCCTCAGGTCTGCACAGCCTGGGAGGGTCAGTGAGACAGGTCTCCTTCCTTCACATGCTCAGACTTCCAGCTACCTGCTCAGTCCTCGGGAAAGACTCCTTGTGGTCAGACATAAAGGCCAACACTCACTATCCCACAGCATGCACTGTGTTTGAGAATGTCTAACTGGGGAAGATGGCTTCTTCTGAGATAAAGGGCGCTCTCTCAGAGATGCTGGGCCAACCAGAGAAGGTAGAAACTGCAGACAAAATCAAGACTGGTTCAGTTCCACCTTCCCCTGTGCAGCAGAGGAGAGGGCTGAGGCCAGGAAGGGAGTCTTTTGCCCAGTGGAGTCCTCAGCACTAGGACAGGGAGATTAGAGCCCACCCAAGCCACTCTTGCTTCCCTTCCCCTCACTTTCACCTCTCAATTTTCTGTGCCTGTCCTCCCTCTGGGCTCACCCTTCCCCTTAGCCTGGCTGTGGACCAGGAGAGATTCTACCATACCAGCAGGTTGTGGAGATGTTGAGACAGTCATGGCTCTGTGCCTGTGCATTCAGTCTCCCCCAGGACCATTGTCAGCTCCAGAGCCTTTGTGTAAATCATAATAAAAGCCTTCCACACTCCTGTGGGCAAATAGAGCAAGTAGATGGTGTCTTTGTGTAAAGAAAAAGGTATCTCCTTATCCAGGCAAATTCAGCCACCTGCCAGGGTACATGGCTGGGCAAACAGAGTATAGACTGGATTTCACCCCCACCCCAGCTTATTGTGCAGTGTACAAACTTCACAGCTGTATATAGCAGCTTTAACTGGATCATAAGTGAGGGCAGGATCATGTCTGTCTTATTCTCTGCAGTATCCCAGAACCTAGCACCACGCCCATGGTAGAAACACAAAATCATTCAATGAGTGAATGAATTAGCACTTTAATTTTAAAGTTCAATGCATAGTTTCAGAGGGGAACCCATAAGGGTTATTTAACGAAATGAATCTCCAACAGTGGAAATTTGGATATCACAAGAGTCTTGGAAGTTCAGTTGGGTCTTAAAATTTTCCTCACCAGAGTCTGCTGATTATTTTTCCAGGTTTTCAGCTGAACAGTTTGAACTCACATTCAGAATAGCTTTCCCTCATGTCTCTTTTTTAATGTCTCAGCACAGCTCCTGCTGTGGAGTGTTGTTCAACCTCAGACCTGGAGGTCTGGTGATACGTTTTAACAGCTTTACCACCGAGGGCGGCATTGTCTCTGCCAGCATCTAGCTGCCTTGCTCTGGGTCTCCTGCTGAGAGACAAGACCATGTTGGAACAGGCCAACCAAATAGCCTGGGAACGGTTCCTTGGTTCCTGGGACAAACCTTGGGCAAGTAACTTTTGGGGTCACTCTAAAGAAATTTTAATGTTAAAAAGATTTATAAGCTAAAAACTATGCAGTAAAATGTTTTCAAAAATGATAACAAAATCACCCATAAAGATAATCCATATCAAACACTTGTAGTATCTAGAACATAACAAAGGCTCAATAAATGTTGATCAGGCATGGTGACTCATATCTGTAATCTCAGCACTTAGGAAGGCTGAGGCAGGAGAATCACTTGAGCCCAGGAGTTTAAGACCAGCCTGAGCAACAAAGCAAGACCTCATCTCCACCACAAAAAAAAAAAAAGAAAAGAAATGAAAGAAAAATTAACCAAGTGTGGTGGTGCACACCTATAGTCCTAGCTACTTAGGAGGCTGAGTCATTTGACTCCAAAGCCAGTGCTCTTTCCTTTACTAGGGTTTAGTAGCAAGCACAGCTGTAGGAACACTCTCTGGTGAACTCTGAGCCAAAATGGCCCATGGTCCACCCAGTCCCTGCCAGATTCCTTGTCCAGGCCAGCCTCCCTTTGGTCTGAGATGAGCCATGGTGCCCTTCAGAGGACACTGTCACCTACTCCTTTAGTGCTAGACCATCACCAACAGGGAGACAGTGTAGGACAGCAAACCAAGGGACGCTGTAGAGAACCCAGGAGCCCCGGACATTCTAAACACCATAATCTCCGGGCCTGCACAAAAATGCAGTTGTCAAAATATGTCATTTCCTTGTCTCTAATGTGTTGAATAAGCATATCATCTCTCTCTTTTTTTTTTTTTTTTTTTTGAGTTGGAGTCTCACTCTGTCGCCCAGACTGGAGGACAGTGGCCGCACCTGGCCACCGCAGCCTCGACCTGCTGAGCTCTGGCGATCCTTCCACTCAGCCTTCCAAGTAGCTGGAACTACAGGCACGCGCTACCACGCCTGGCTGATTTTTTGATTTATTGTAGAGATGAGGTCTTGCCAAGTTGCCCAGAGGGGTCTCGAACCCGCGGGCTCAGGCAATTCACTCACCTCGGCCTCCCAAAGGTGCGGGATTACAGGCTGAGCCACGGAACCCGGCTATATCATCTCTTTTGTGCCCCATCTCCAAAACAGTCCCCTCGGGGTGCGTATCTCTCAAGCTCTCTGTGAACTTCCTGAGTTGTCAGCCAGTCCCCGGGGAGTGTCTCCATCAGGCTGATGTGGTTGCCTCATAATAATTTTCACATTGCCTCCTACGCTGCCTGTGTTTCCACTAGTAGCCACGTGCAGTGGTATCACTCTGAGCACATGCTCGGATGTGCACTGACTTTGAACAGCTAGGAAGTTCAGGGGACACCACCTGCCCCAGAGCTGCCGCTGACTCAGGTCTGAGGTGCCCCCTGAAATCATGGGGACAGGCACACCCTCTGATGACATCCGACAGAAACCTGACTCTCCATAGGAGCCACATTCCATGGAGGAGACTGGCCTGGCCCTGCGGGTCTGTGGGTGCCCTTTGCCCTCAAGCAAGCAGTGACACCTGGTGGTGAGCTGGCTAACTGCGGGAACCAGAGAGCAGTTCCTCAGCGCCAAGCTTTTCCTCAGTGCCAAGCCCGGCCTCAGCGCTTTGGGATGTGTGCCCTGAGGGCTTGTCCTGCATGCAGTGCCTAGCTGTGGATACATACTGAGTGTTCTGTTGTGACAAAGTTAAACTCAGTTGTGTACATCATCTTCCTCCTGCCCCATGTTATGAGGCATTTGGCTGAACTCATTCTCAAGGGGGAAGAAATTGGGCTGTTTCTAATCACCTCTATAGGAACCACCATCATCAACCGCCACCATCACTGTTGCCACCATGTTCATAGTTGTGTGTGTTCCTCTCTACTAATCTCGAGGGAAGGTTTATTCTTCCATTTTCCAGCTGCAGAGCTCTAAGTCGTTAGACTCCCAAGCCAACACGGTTTGCATTATGTGGTGTTTAAAAGCCAGCACAGTTGCTATGGTGACCTCTGAGCTGAAATGGCCCGTGTTGACCACACCACCATCTGCCATCACCATCGCATCACTACCACCATCCTCACCACTCCTCAACTGCCACAACTATCTTTGCCTGCATTACTGTCACCCCCCATCCACACTGTCACCCCCTCCACTTTGTCACTCCAATGGCAGGGGCTTACTTCCTCATGTTGCAGCAGAATGGGACAGACCCCCACCCCACCGTCTGAGGTCCCAGAATGGGTGTGAAGACTCCCTTCCTGGGAGACACCTCAGCAGCAGTGTAGGAGGGACTGAGATGACAAGGCAGGGAGGCAGGTGTGCCAGCTCCTACTCATAAAATACAGATAGGACAGCACGAGGTGCCACCTGAGTGCCACAGGACTGAAGTTTTTGCTGATGTAAACAAATGCTGGAAACGCCATGAGGCCCGAGCTCGGGGTGCCGCCTCCAGCCAGGTGAGCAGTGCTAAGTCGTCAAACAGGGACACAGCGGCTGACTGGGAAGCAAGCTGCTCCTTCATTTGTGTAGTCCAAGAACAAAGCCGGTAGACCAGCTCCAACCTGTTGTGACAGAAATGCCAGGGGACCTCATCTTTCTCCTTGCGTTTTCCCCAGACAGCAGCTGTGCAAATGAAACTTCAAAACTGGAGCTCGGCTGTGCGGAGCCCGCCTGGCACTGACCTGCTTCTTGTTCATTTAGCCTCATTCTCTCAGAAGACTAAGAGCCTCATTCATCAGAACAGTCACCACCGCCCACAGGGGTTTGGGCGCTGCTTCTAAGCTATGACTTGTAGCACATAAAGGAAAAAAAGAAATAAATTTGTCAGGAGTTTTAAAGTCCTCTGAACGACCCAATTAAACACATCATTTTCAAATCAAACACACATTTTCTAATGCAGATGTAGAATTGTTAAATTTTACAAATTGTCATGTTTGATCATTACCTGAGAGTAATTTTTTCAGGATCACACTCTTTTCTATCTACTCTCAATCCTTAGGTGATGTCATCCACTTCCATGACTTTAAAAATCTTCCAAATCTGCGTCTGTAGTCCCTACCTCTCTTCTGAACTCCAGGCTCACATAACCAACTGCCCCTTGATTTTCCCCCTCTGAGACACTTAATGGGTATTTTGATTTTTTTTTTTTTTTCTTTTAAGATATGGAATCTCACTCTGTCTCCCAGGCTGGAATACAGTGGCATGACCATAGCTCACTGCAGCCTCAGAGTCCTGGGCTCAAGCAATCCTCCTGCCTCAGTCTCCTGAGTAGCTGGGACTACAGGCACATGCCACCACACCCAGCTAATTTGTTTTTATTTTTGTAAAAATGAGATCTGGCTAAGTTGCCCAGCCAGGCTGGTCTCAAACTCCTAGCCTCAAGTTGTCTTCCTGCCTTGGCCTCCCAGAGTGCTGGGATTACAGATATCAATCACCACACCTAGTTGGCATCTCATTCTTAATGTAGGTGAAACAAATGCCTCGATTTTTTTCCCCCTCAAACCTGGTGTTGACACATTTCCCCCCTTTTAGTGAATGGTAAACAGCATTCTCCTGGTTGTTCAGCCACAAACCTGCACAGTCTTTCCTGTCCAGTTTCCTGCACTCACACCACCATCTTGTCTCACCAAGTTCCCGTTCCTCTCTCAGTCTTCCTTAGCCCAGTCCCTTGTCTCTGGCTCAGACACCACAATAGCCTCCCAGGCTGGTCTCCCTGCTTCTCCTTTGGCCACTCTGGTCAGTCCTCCACCCAGAAACCCAAGTGCATTTGTCAGAATCCACTGGTGGCTTGTCACCACACTCGAGATGCAGCCAGAGCCACCCAGCCCTTCAGACTTTGTCCCCACCTCGCCCTCTTCAGCCATGTCCTTCATCTCTCCTTCATTCCAGTCACGCTTCTTGCTCTCCTTAAAAGCACCAAATTCACTCCTACTCCAGGGACTTGGCACTTGTTCTACCCTCTAGTCCTCTCTGGTTTGTTCCCTCACTCCATGCTGAAAGGCCATCTCCTCTAAGGGTCCTCCCTGACCATCTTATCCAAATAGCTTTTGCCCCTTCAGTCCTCATTTCCTTACCCAGTTTTCTTTTTCTTCATGGTATTTATCACTCCCTGCCTGTCTTCCCTCAAATTTAAGCTCCACAAAGGCAGAGATTTCTGTTTGTTTTGTTCACTGCTCTGTCTCTAGCACTAGCACATAGTAACACTCGATACGTATTTGAATGAATGAATGAGCATGACACCCTAAAAGGGCTTGTTGCACCTTTCTCCCATCTTTGCGCCCTGTGTGCTGTCTGTCATTCAAGATGGCAGGATGGGCTCACTTGCTAGTTTTCCAAGAGCAGCACTTTGAGATCATCTCTGAATTGAGGGCATAAGGTGTCTAAAATGGCTCCAGTTCCTGGACCAGCATGCCAGGGTTACCCTCAGTTAAGGTCACGACCACCTCATAAGATGCATGCCAAGAGGGCAAGTGACAAGCTTGGCAAATGAGGAAATTCATACCCCAAATGCACAGCTAGCTGTCCTGGAATCATGCAAGAAACAGCCTACAGGGAGCAGGCAGGGGCATCTCCCCAACAGTGACTGTGGCCAGGACAGGGCCCACTGCAGAAGGAGAATAGGGGTCCCTGGCCCACTGCAGACAGGCAATGTCTAAGGACTTGCAACCCCTGCACCAGGATGCGTTTGGAACCTAAATTGAAGGTGAGCAAGAGACACTCACCAAAAGCCCACGGCTCTGTCAGTCAAGGCAGGGACAGCCGTCACCTTGCCTTACCCTGAGATGGCCAACAGTTTAGGCCCACACCCCACCCAGACCCTTGCCAGGGGTGGAGAGCAACTGCTGAATGTAGCTTCCCCCAGCGTGGCCAGACTGCTGCCCAAGACTGAGGGCAGCAGCAAAGATGAATGGGGGAGGCCACCCAGGGCACGGGGATGGGAAGCTAGCAGCAGAGAACCATCCTAGGGGGGAGGATGGGGCGAGCATTAGGGCTGCACATGAGCAGAGGCTCCAAGCCCCATTTTCTACTGTCCCATCACACTTCTCTTATAAGGCACAAACTCAAAGAGAACTAGCAAGAATTTCAAGATAAGTATGCCAGAGCATTAAACCCCAAGCATGGGACACTTCTGAGCATGAAGCCCTGTATGAGTCTACCAGCCATGCCCCCAGGAGCCAGCCCTGGCTGTCATCCCAGAACAGAGGGCCACTAGCATGGCTCTGTGATCCTCTTCAGTTTTGGAAGCACCTCTGTAGCATGAGCAACTCTGGACCCTGCTAGACTTCTGATGTCTTCTTGCTCCCTATGCTGTGGTGTTGCCGTAGTTTGAGATCAGAGAATTTGCAAGCCCTTGTCTGAGGGTTCCCATCATCCTCAGATCTGAGAGTGGACACAGCCCCTACCAGCCAGCTGTGCAGGTGTGAAGCCCTGGATTGCTGGTCAAGATTTGGGAGGAATAGAAAAGATTTCTTAAATCTCCATTTGTGATTACTCTTAAGTGTGTTATGGACAAAAGTAAAACCTGAATGTGGAATATTTTTAAATTGAAGTATCATTTACATGCAATGAGATGCATAGGTTTTTGTCAATGACTTTCAACAAATGTATATACCATCACTCAAATAAAGATACAAAACATTCTATCATTCTAAAAACAGACTTTGCCAGTCAACCTTCCCATATACAGAAGCAAGCACTGGGTGATTTATATCATCATAGATTCATCTTAGCTATTCTTTAATTTCATGTAAGAGTAACCACACAGTAAGGAATCTTCTGTGTTTGGCATCTTTGACTCAATGTAACATTGTTGAGTTTTTTCCTTGTAGTTGGGTAAGTCAGGGTGTTTGTTCCTGTTTATTGCTCAGTAGTACTTCATGGTATGACTATATCACAGTTTGTTTCGTGATTCCTAAGGCTATACATTAGATTTCTTTCTGTTTTGGGACTATTGTGAATAAAGCTCCTATGAATATTTTTGTACAATTTTTTGTGGACGTAGGCTTCATTTCTCTTAGATATATACCCATGGGTGGCAAATAAGCACATAAAAAGATGCTGACGGTCACTAGTCAATAGGAAATACAAATTAAAATGACAATGATATATACTACATACCTATTAAAATGGCTAAAATTTAGAAGACTGGCCACAGCAAGTGTGGGAAAGAATATATGGGAACAAGAACATTCATATACTTCTGATGGAAATGGAAAATGGTACAACTACTTTGTGGCAGTTTCTTTAAAACAGTGTGGCAGTTTCTTTAAAAAGTAAGCATACATCTGCCATATGATCCAGCCATTCTATTCATATTTACCCAAAAGAAATTAAAGCATATGTGTATACAAATACTAAATGTTCATGGCAGCTTTTTTTGAAATTATAAAATATTAGAAACAACCCAAACGCCCATTAACAGTTGAATGAATAAACAAACTGTGGTATATCAATAAAATAGGAGAATTCTATTCTACTATCAAAGGGAATGAACTACTAACACATGGTATGCTTTGATAAAGTCAAAACCTACTGATAATATACTACAACATGAATGAATCTCTAAATAATTAGGCCAAGTAAAACAAGCCAGACAAGAGGATCTAATATATGATTCCATTTATATAAAACTATAGAAAATGCAAACTAATGTCTAGTACCAAAAGGCAGATCAATCCTGGGTGTGATGGCAGGGAAGCACAGGAGGGAGGGGTAATAAAGAAGCATAAAGAATCTTGGTGAACATGTTTGTTACCTTGATTATAGTGTAGTTTCCTGGGTATACAAGTGTCAAAACTTTTCAAATTGTGTACTTTACATAGGTGAAACTTATTCCTGGATAATACTTCAATAAAGCTGTTTTTAAAAAGTCAAATGACCATATTGTATAAATCTATTTCTGGACTCTCTCATTGGTCTATCTCTCCTTATTTAAGTACCACATATTCTTATTTATTGTAGCTGTAGCGTAATTTGTTAGTTAAGGTAGCATTAGTTCTCCAAATTTGTTTTTTGTTTGTTTTGTATATTCTATATAAAGTTTATTTCCATATTCTCATAACCATTTTCACCTAAATTTTAGAATCAGTGTGTCTGTGGGATTATGATTGGAATTGTGTTAAACCTATAGATAAATTTAGGAATAATTAGCATCTTAAATATAGTGAGTCTTCTGGTCCATGAGAAGACTGACCAGTTTCATGAGTTGTGCTTTTTGTAGAATTTTTCATTTTATCTAATTTGTCAAATTTATTGGTGAAAAGTTCATAATATCATCTAATAATCTTAGTGTCTGTAGTATCTACAGTAATATTTCTTATTTCATCCTGATATTGGTAATTTGTAATTTTTTTTTATCAGATTGCTAGGAGTTATATATTCATAATTTTTTAAAGAGTCAAATTGAAGCTTTGCTGATTTTTCTTTATTATTTGTCTTCTAGTTTGGTGATTTCTTTTCTTGATTTCTCTTTCTCCTACTTCTTTTTGGTATTATTTCTTCTTTTTTTCTTTCTTCTTGAGGTGGAAGCTTAGTACATTACTCATTGACTGCCATTGTTTCTGGTGAGAAGTGAAACTGTATTTTTCCTTGAGGATAATGTGCCTTTCCCCCATCTGGCTTCTTTTTATGTTTTCTTTTTATCTTCGGTTTTCAGTGGTTAGATGATAATGTACCTTTAGTGTTTCCTTTGTATTTATTTTACTTAAGGTTTGCTGGCCTTGGGTCTTAGATAGTCTTTCTTCAATTTTATACATTTTTAGCCAATATCTTTTCAAATATTCCTTCTGTCCTATTCTTTCTCTCCTCTCCTTCTGAAACTCCAATTACATGTATGTTGGTCCTATTGTATATTGTCCCACATTTTGCTAGTGAGATGCTAAAATTTTTAAAAATTCTTTTTTCCTCTCTGTACTTCAGTATGGGCGTTTTAAATTATTGACCTGTCTTTGAACTTCTTGATCCTTTTTCTGCTATCCAGTCAGCTCTTATTCTTATTGAAATCCATTTAATCCCTTATTTCAGATATTGCATATGTCAGGTCTATTAAAGGCTTGTCCTCTGAAATTTGGTTCATTTAGATATATATTCTTTCATTACTCTCCCATGGCTTTAAAAAAGATATAAATTTTAATTTATTTGGTGTTTTCTTACTGTTATAATGGGAAAAACAAACTTTTTCAAACCCCTATATGCTAGCTAGAATAGAACTCTGCCTATAAAATTTTGGATGTCCTCATTTTTTTCTAGTATTTTTATATTACTGGAAAATTGCAAGGGCAATACAAAGAATTTCCATATATCCTTTACCCAGAGACCCCATCCAAGTTTTGCCAACTGTCCTAATACATCTTCTAGGGAATTGTAGTTCAAACCAGAGCGCCCATTGCACTTGGTTGTCATCTGTCCTTAGCCCGCTTCCGCTCAGAACTGTTCTCGAGTCCTTCCTTGACTTTTATGTCCTTAACTTTTTTTTTTTTTTTTTTTGAGTTGGAGTCTCACTCTCCGCGGCCTCGACCTGCTGGGCTCCGGCGATCCTTCCGCCTCAGCCTTCCAAGTAGCTGGAACTACAGGCGCGCGCTACCACACCCGTCTAATTTTTGAGTTATTGTAGAGATGAGGTCTAACCTGCCCAGGCGGGTCTCGAACCTGCGGGCTCAGGCAATCCACTCACCTCAGTCTCCCAAAGGTGCAGGATTACAGGCTGAGCCACTGAGCCTGGCTGTCCTTAACATTTTTAAAGATGACAATAAAGTTGTTTCAATTAGGTCCCTAGATTTGGGTTTGTCTGGTGTTTCTTCATGGTTACACTGAGGTTATGAATTTTTGACAAGAACATTACTGAAGTGATGCTGAGCTTTTCTTCCTGTATCCCATTAAGTGGAAATTGATGCCAACTTGTGCCACCACTGGTCATGTTAACTTTGATCACTTGAATAAGGTGATATCTACCAGCTTTGTCCACTGCTAAGTTGTCCTGCTTTTCTTTCAAAAGAACAAATGTTTTGTGATGAGATACATTGAGACTATGTAAATATACTGATATCTCTGTAAATTTCACACACCAATATTATCATGTATTTATTTTTACCTCAGTTAATTAGTATGATGATTGCCAAATGAAAATTCTATAATTCCATTATTTCTTCCAAAATTACTAGTTGAAATTTTACTATAAGGAAGAATTTTCTCTTGTTCCTATTTATTTGCTCACTTAAAAAAAAATCAATGTGGACTCATAGATTCCACTGGATAAACACAAAGCCATTACCCATTACTATCATTATATATTTTTATGCTTAAACTGTCCCAGATTTGGCTAATAGGAGCTTCTTCAAACTGCCTTCTGTGTTCTTTTGCAATATCTCATGATTCTTAAGTGCTTACTTACTTTCTGGCACAACAAGATGTTCCAGGCTATTCTTATTCTTCCCCTGCCCCTCCTGGAATAAGCCACTTTTTCAAAGAGCCTTGGTTCCTTTTAGCGGTGAGTTGTATTTAGAAATCAAGATGTGAGAGTTAAATGTCCTTGTTGCTACTGGAGTTTTGCTACTTGCAGATTCTCTCAGAGAACAGTGATGAGAGACATACATATACACATATATGTGCACAGATATCTTGAGTTTATAAACCATGAGTGTACCTCCAATGCCAGGTCAACCACAGGGTTCACTCTAGCTTTCCCTTTTTTCATATTTGTAACTTTCTTCCTTAAGAAACCTAGCTCCCATTATCCTCAATATATTTACTTATTGTTAGATCCCCTTGCATGAAGAATAATCTCCTGCCCCCACCAGGCTGTTGTACTACTGAGACACCCTCCTTGTTTGGGCCCCAATTCTATCCTGCCACTACCCACCTCAGCTGCATGTGCCAGAAACTGACAAGGTCATGCTCCCACTTGGTCCCTTTCCTGGTGATGGCCTTGACCCCTACTTGACCACTACCATGCCTTGCCACCTTCTTTACTATGATTTTTTTAAAAGATGAAACATTGTTAGAATCTTCTCTCCTTGGAATAAAAAATGCAAAAGTCACTCTTATGTGTTTAGAGTTGAGGTAGTATATTATCAATAAGCAAACAGAATTTTGTTTTTGTTACTATGACCTGCTTAGAAGAATATTTTGATTTTTAATATTGCCTAGTGTTGTCACTATAAATAAAATTGAGGCAATACATATTACAGAATGACTTCTGTCCAGGCTTTAGGTGGAAATGTGTCAATGAGAGTGAAGTCCCCACATTCTGATGCTACTGTTTCAGGAGAGCAGGGCCAGTTAAAATAGGCTTGTCCTGATCAACATAGACAAGAGATCAGATGACATTATAGGTCAAGACTCACAGTGTGGTGGGCCTGCCTAAAGTGAGGTATTGCCTACTTAGAAGATACTTCTAACTCAATGCATTCTTTAGATTTCTTTGATCAGAAGTAGCCCAAAAGGGGTCAGTCTCTGACCTTGTATTTGTCACCAGCTACATCTATATATTGAGGACAGCACTGATGCTGAGGGCTACCACTCTGGGTTTAGAGATGGAAGATAGGTGCACAGGTTATTGGCAACAAATGTATCCATTTCTTTTTTTCTGTACTGCATCCCATTAATAGATTTCTCTTTATTGTTTAAATTCCTGGTGGTAGGAGAGTTTAAATTTGCTTCAAACATTCAGCTGGGCTCAGAAAAATTAAAATAAGCTATCTGGCAATAACTCAGACCTTTCCCGGGGCCCTTGTGCAGCAGGAACTGTTCTCATCTCTCCTCCAAAGGGCTAAGTGTGTTGAAAATAATAGCAGTTTTATCTCAAAGTGTTTTTTAATTGTCGGATTCTATTTTTAAAAGTCATAATCTTACTTCTGCCTCTGGCAATATGGCAGATAAATATTTTTAAAATCCTTTTAAGTACTGATATGCTGGTAAGAAAATAGGGAATATTTAAAAGTTTAAAATGCAAGTGAAATCAGGAACCCAGAGAGCAGTGAGGCTGACTTTACTTTGAGGGTTTTTGCCAGACTGGGTGAATTAACTTTGGTTTGCACACCTTTTATGATTCAGGATACCAAGAACAAATCCCAGGGTACTTCCAAGATGAACATATTTGGAACGTTCTCCATGCCCCAACCACCCATATAAGCCTCGACCGCTGAAGGACTATATCTCCAGTGCAAATATGAACAAGAAGGAAACCCACCCAGGCCCAAGAAACTAAAAGAGAATGTACTTGCCTTAAATCTTGGTACTGAATAGAGAGGGCAAAATTTCCCTGATAATTTGTAACCATATGCTGATCTCCATAAGGAATTGTAGCTCATATGCAGACTAACTGGGTAATCTGAACTAACTCAAACATAAAATTTAGTTTAACCCAGTATGGTGGAATTCTTGGGTACCTGGTGCAATCAAGAAGAGCCCCTGTCAAGCTATACCTTTTAAAAAATGTTCTTAGAATAATTTCCAGAAAATACAAGCTCTTCTCTTTAAATATTAAAATGCCATGAGGATAAGTACAATGTAAAGACCAGCATGATCTATAAACATCAAAATGACACAAAATATAAACTATGTAAGTTTAATATTTTTAAAAAGTGTTAAGCATGATTGAAAATCAAGAGATAGGTCAGCCTCAGTGGCTCAGCCTGTAATCCCAGCACTGTGGGAGGCCGAGGCAAGTGGATTGTATGAGCCTGCAGGTTGAGACCAGCCCGGGCAACATGGTGAGATCTCATCTCTACAATAAATACAAAATTAGCCAGGTGTGGTAGTGTGTACCTGTAGTTCTGGCTACTTGAAAGACTGAGGTAGAAGGATCACTGGAGCCCAACAAGTCGACACTAGGGTGGCGGTAAGTGTGCTACAGCACTCCAGCCTGGGTGACAGAGTGAGACTCCCACTCAAAAAGAAAGAAAGAAAGAAAATCAAGAGATTATACAAATGACCCATCATTTTTGTGAATGACTAAATAAAACTTCCAGAAATAAAATTCAAAACAAAATAACTCAGTAGAAGAGTACAGCAGTAGATTAGAAATAGCTGAAGAGGTAATTTCAGAGCTGGAAGATGGATTTGAAGAAATTATACACAATGCACAGAAAAACCTAAGATGGGAAATGTGAGAAAGTTATTGAAATACAATGAAAATTTATAGCATATGTCTAATTAAAATACTTGAAATAAAAGAGGGAAAATAATGGAGTAGAGATACTATTTAATGGAAGATGGCTAACAATGTTTAAGAATTGATGAAAGATGCAAATCCTCACTTTCAGGAAATCTGATGAACTGCAAGTAAATATCTATGCTTATATCATAGAAACTGGAGAAAACCAAAGGGAAGATATTAAAATTATCCAAAGATCAAAAGTGGATTATCTACAAAGGAATGAAAAGGCTGTCAGGTAACATCTCAGCAAAGCCAGAGGGCAAGGAAACAAGTGTTTATCAAGTTGAAAGAAAAAAGTACATGAAAATAGAAATAATTACACAGCATAAATAACTCTTTAAAGTGAGGAAAAAACACACATCTTAGACAAACATAGCTAAGAGAATTTGAGGTATAAGAAGGAGCTATGAGGAATACAGGTAGAATTAATATACAGTATTGCTATGTATTTAGGTAGGGAAAGGAGTGATTAGGGTTCATTTGTTCTAAGGTTTCCCGTGTGAATGGTAAAAGCATTGATTAACTTTGGCCTTTGGCTTAAGTATACATCTTAAAGTTTGAGATAAACAGTAGAAGGATAAAAGAGTATGTTTAATTTTTATATGAGTAGAAGAAAATGAAAGTGATGAAATATTTGATTCAATATCGGGAAATAAAAGCAAGAAATAGAACCACAGAAAAAGACAAATAACCTAATGTGGACAATTTAAATAAATAGTAAGTGTATACAATGGATACTATAAGTGAAAATGGATGAATTACAGGTATATGCAAATATGTGAATAAAACCAAACATAGTGTGAGAGCAAAAGAAGTGAGTCTCAGTTGAGTATATACAGCATGATTCAATAATATAAAATTCAAACATGTAGAACAAGCAATACATTGCTTAGAAATACAAAGATGAGATAAATCTACAAAGAAAAACAAATGAATAATAAATTCAAAATTCAGGATAAGGGTTACCTTAGAGTGAGAATGAAGGAATAGAATTGAAGAGAGTCAAATGTGGAAATTTAAAACTGATGACACCATTCTTTTTCTTTAAATGGATGGATGGGTGCTTGTTGTTCCTTGAATGATAATGCTCATGCTATCCATAATGGATATAAATATTATTTTTTGCCTTCTCATTACTTAATAAGAATCATTTAAACATTTATAGTTATTTGAATTTGAGTTTTTTATGTGGTATGAAATAGGTTTTCAGTGTTATTTTATTCCAGGTGGATAGGTGGTTGTCCCAACATCATTTATCAAATAACTATCTCTTTCCCATTGGTGTGGTCATTCTTGTCATACATCTAATTTTCATATATATTTATATTGGGATTTATTTCTGGATCTTCTCTTCTATTTTATTGCCAAATCTACAGTCACTGATTTGTCCATCCCTGGGTCAATATCATATTGATCTTATCACAGCAACTTTCTGGTCTGATGTTTCAGTATCTGGTATAGCATATCCCTCTTCATTATTCTTTTTCTTATTTTTCTTGTTTATTAGAGGGCATTCATTCCTTCAAATAAACCTTTTAAGATAATTTTATCCAAGATCAAAAGGATTGTATTAAATTTGTATATTTATGATAATGTCTTCCCACCCAAGAATAAGAAATATCTCTTGTGAAAGTAGATGGGTTTTCAGGTCCCTGTGGAGACCCCTGGTCTCCATGTGCTCTTCTGGTCTCATGGGTAGAGCAGAGCAGCCCACCCATGCACCAGGAAAGCTAGCCTCCCAGGAACCCTCAGACCCTCCTGGCCTCCACAGTTACTTACCTCAGTTGAGCCAGAGGGTTAGAGTTGAGAATAGAAGAAACGAAATTATCTATTTGATATTATTACTACGCTTTGTCTTGATATCATCTAGTACATCTCTTTATGTCTGATAATCCCATTAAGAGACAAGGGCAGATCTTTGAGAGGAGAAATTGACACTCTTCTGGTGACAGAGTGGTCATTTTATGCAAACATTAGGCAGTTTAATTGAGCTCCCATTTTTTCTCTAAAAGTATCATCAGGGAGAAGAGCATGTTATTTATTGTGAGACACACCTATAACAAGCAGTCCAACCAAGGCAATGTGTAGGCCTGGGGCAACCCTTGTACTGCCACAGGTACAGTGCCCAAGAAGAACATAGCATCCCTTTTGTGCTGGCAAGTCTCAAAAGATAGCGTGTCAGGGAGCATCACAGCAGCTCAAGTGGAAGGACTCCACAATGATCCTTGAAATAATTGGAGGCAGCCTGGGGTGTCATGGCCTTGAATCATTAGTTGGTGGGAAAGCAGGAAAGAGCCCATGTAATTGGGGCGTCTGTAAGACGGTGCAGACCTGTAGAGAGCAGCAACATCTGGTCCCCTCAGCTCCAAGATCAGGGGGAGCCCAGAGGAGCTGGAAAAAGTGACAAAGGAGCTAAGAACCTGAAGGAAAAATGAGGGGCTGGTGACAGAGAATAAGACAGATGTGAGCTGAAGAGGCTTTAGGCAAAGAAAAGGAATGAGGGAAGAAGAATATATTTGGAGGAAGTGCTCGGAAAAACAAAGCCATTTTGTAAAAGAAACTCTCCCAAGGGCAAAAATCCTATTGTACTTCACATTTTTATGCAGCTTTTCTTCCCAAGAAGGTCTCCAAAATAATCCGAGAGTCAGTTGAGATAACTTGATAGTGCAAATAGAGGAAAAAAGAAAAAGATTTTTTGCAGTTTCGTTATGGCCAAAATAATATCCCAGTTAAAAACACAGGCTCTGACATACATCCAAAATCTACAGATGTGAGATGATTTTTTTTGATCTCAGAAAATCTCTGTACACCCCTCTCATGGTACCGATGAGGAAACTGAGGCTCACATGTGAAAAAGATTTGCCTTAAAGATCCTAGGTCTCTATTCTCCCACCCCAGTATTTTCTTCAGTCTAATTCTTTCCATTCTCAATCTGTCACTGTGTCTGTTTCTTTAAAACCATCGATTTCTGATTACTCGGCTCTCTAGCCAGCCATTTTTGGGTCTCTGCAATGTCTTCATCAGATTCCGTCTCTTACCTGCCATTTTCCGCAGCCCCGTTCTGTGCTAGGCTCTGTGCTGAGCTCAGAGCATAAGAGAAGTGGTGCCTTGTCCTGGCCCTGAAACCCCGAGACAGCTTCATACCTGGCCCTGGAGCTCTGAGCGACTGTGAAGGCTGCCAGGGGCCTGCCCCAGGGCCTGCTGTTGTGTCTGAGGAGCCACACTGCTTTGGATGGAGTATGCCCATGGGAAGCCTTGGGGAAGCTCTAGAAATAGTGAGTCAGGTAGCTTCACTGTCTCACACGCTGCAGAGGGAAAGATGACATAACCATGCAGAGAGCTCCCAGGAGGAAGAGAAGCAGTAGGACCTATGTTAAGTGGCCTGAGACTTTTGCTGGCATCAGGACCTGAATCTGGACTGCCTTTGAAACCAAGCTCTGGAGTTTCCCTGGAGCCCTGGTGACTACCTGACATCACCCTTGGGTGTGGAGTGGAGCCTGCAGAGTTTGTGCTGAGGATCAGTCCTGTCACCTTGCCCTGAAAATGCATGATTTCAGACTTTCCCAACTTGGAAGTAGACAGAGTTTATGGGGATCAAGCAAATCCCTGATGCAGGGGAGATTGCAAGGGAAGCATTTCCTTGGGAGATCTTGAAGCATGTTATACTGAGTCTGCCTTTTAAAACTATTCAATACGCCGGGCTCGGTGGCTCAGCCTGTAATCCCGCGCCTTTGGGAGGCTGAGGTGAGTGGATTGCCTGAGCCCACGGGTTCGAGACCCGCCTGGGCAGCGAGACCTCATCTCTACAATAAATCAAAAAATCAGCCAGGCATGGTAGCGCATGCCTGTAATTCCGGCTACTCGGAAGGCTGAGGTGGAAGGATCGCGGTGGCTGGGAGCAGCCACTGCACTCCAGTCTGGGCGACAGAGTGAGACTCCAACTTACAAAAATAATAATAATAAATAAAATAAAATAAAACTATTCAATACTCATAATCAACATAAATATGTCCACCTTTCTGTTAAAGCTGGCCTCCTGAAGACAGCAACCAGCCCACACTTGTATGCACTTGAATCAGTAAAACCAAATGGCTTCTTTTCCAGTTCTATTTATTCATTCTTTCACTAATTCAGAATGTCTGGAATAAACACTTATTATGTGCCAAGCTCTTTACATGAATTATCTCATATAATCCTCAGAGTAATCCTGGAAAGGGCAGACTATTATTGTCTGCATTTTTTAATTTTTAATTTTTTCATTTTAGAGACATTCTCTTGCTCTGTCACCAAGGCATAGAGTACCATGGCACAATCATAGCTCACTGCAGCCTCGAACTCCTGGGCTCAAGTAACCCTCCTACCTCAGTCTCTCAGGTAGCTGGGACTACATGTGTGTGCCACCACACCTGACTATTTTTTTTTTTCTTGTAGAGACAAGAAAAACTGGTCTCAAACTACTGGCTTCAAGCAATCCTCCTACCTCTGCCTCCCAAAGTGCTGAGGTTACAGGCATGAGCCACCATGACCAGCCTATTAGCTTCATTTTTAAATAAGAGGGATAAGAGCATAGGGAATTTGCCTGGGGTCCTGCAGCTAACAAGCAGCGAGGAACACAGGGCTAGATGGATGCTGAGGTTTAACTTCGTGTTACTTGAGATTCAGAAGGGGTTTACCTGAGCACTAGGGGGAGTTCTGGCACAGCACCTCCATGGTAAAGTGCTGCTCTGTCACCAACCCACTGGCTGATGGGGGAGCTGGCTCCAGCCCCTTCTCTCTCTGCTTCTCTGGGGCCTTTTCCAGAAAATAATTCTTTCTTTTTCAAGACAGCTGAGCTAAGTAGCTTAGGATCTTGTGTTCCTGACTTTTTGGGGTCTTTTTGTGAGGCTGAGGGCTCTGAAGGAAGGAGACACCCCAGGTAGGAAGAAGGATGAGAGTCCTTGGCAGCCTGTCAGGTGACATCTGTCACTGTAAGCACCTTGGTGGTTTTGAGGGAATTATCAGAAAGCTGCGAAAAAGACAAAGGGAGGGTGGCAAGCCTCCCCAGGGTCACCCTGGAGCCTTGGTTACCAGGCCCACCGAGGATTACTCGCTGATCCTGCCTAGAGGGTTGTATATTTGTTCAACTCCCTATTTACCATGGACTAAAGGCTGTGGTTTTCTTACCCTGTAGGTCATTAACCAGTGGTGTTCCTAGTCCAGCATCTCATCCTAGTCTTCTCAAGTTCACTTTTGAACCAGCTTGGCCCTCTGTGGGCTCCCTCATTAATAATTTGGATGAAGTTTTAACACATGCTCACTGTATGTTATCATGAGAGTCACATTTTGTAAATTTCTGAAAGGTATACTTTGGCACTTGTGTTTGGTGTTTGTTCTACATCTGTAACCAGAAATAACCACCTCAAAAACCTTGCCCAGGGATATTGGACAATATGTAGAAACCTATGTGTGCTCTGGTTTGATGAAGATTGATTAGATACAAACTCTTTTGGCAAAATTGAGAGGCCTTCCTTCTCTCTCCATGTTCCAGGTATTTCTGAAATTGATTTAGTGATTTCTTTTGAAGCCAGCGTGTCAGACCTCAGTTCAGGATCTGTAAGTAGTACACACGATGGGTTAGATCACCTCCAGCAATGGAGAGTCATGTATTTCTGTTAAACTTTGAGGCCTGGAAAATTTGGTCAATCTTTCAGTGCTGGTCAGCCTTCTGCTTTCATCAAACACATAAAAGCCTGAGCTCACAGTCTTTGCTCTGTGGTGGAGTTTGAAATCACCTGTGGCCACAGAAAAGACATGACATCTGCCCAGCAGTCCTCTGTCCAGTTTCAGGCAAAATGGCAGGGGTAGGAGTGGGGCAGGGGGTGGCAAGGCTGGGAAGCATCATAGCAGGGGGCAGGGGACTTAATGGCCAGGTGTCCATGTGTGACAAGGAGTGCATATTAGCCTGCAATGTTCACAAATCCAAGCAGATCTTTCTTCTGTAGCACCATAAACCCCCAGCCCTTAGAGAAGCTACTACTTGGGCCTCCAAGCTGTGTGTCCATGAGACTTGTGAGCAGCAGAAATCCTATAGGCCAGGGCTGCTGACATTTGGATGTATCTCCATGCTGAAGACGCTCAGACTGTGGACATCAGGATCCTCCTGGCATGTGTTCCCTGAGGTGGGACCATATCCCCCAGCAGCACAGATTATCTCAAATCTGAGGGGTTTGAAGTGAGACCGATTCAAATCTAGGCTTGACCACCTACTTGCTGTCTGACTGTAAGTCAGTCACTTCTTGGCTCATATTTCCTAATCTGTGAAATGGGCATATATATTCATGACACAAATGTGTGCTGAGTAAGGCCTGTGTGTCTACTTGACAGGGCACTGATGAGGATTGAATGAGAATCAGGTGGGCTCGTGGATTCTAAGTGTTTAGCATGGTGCCTGGCACTTGACCCACCTCAGTAAATAGTCATCATTTTAAGTATTGCCTTCTCTGGGGTGAGGTTGTGAGATTCAGCTCCAGGCCTAGTGCTGTAGCACTGACAGCCTGCAGGAGGAGATCTAGGCAGGACCTCCCGAGGCCTTGTCAGGAGGAGGATGGGCTCTCATCAGTAGGCAAGTGAAGATGAGTTCTCAGACACAGAAAAGCTGCATTGGGTAGAACATGCCAGGAGATAGTTAGCCTCCCAAAGCAGAATAGCTGAGACTTTTCCCTCATGTGCCATTTGGGGCACAATCCCTGAGCTGGGGGCACTCATGGTTTACTCTGGGCCAAAGAAGCAGTTACAGAGGCTGCAACAGAGTTTGGAAGCAAAGTTGCCTGGCATCTGTGCTCCTGGATGTGGCTGGATGTGTCTGGCTTTGGGAAGACAACAGGTCCTGCTCTGGGTGGCAAGGACCCGTTTCCCCTGTCTGAGGCCTGTCCCAGGACTCACCCTCACTTTATTCCCTCCAGTCAGGCAGGCTTGCCTTCCACAGTCCTTCAACTGCACCCCTGTGCCTACGCTCGGCGTTCATGGCAATCCCCAATCTGTGACATTCTTACAAAGAATCTTTCCAATCACAGGGAAAACCTTCCGCACCAGCTGGTACAAATGGACCTGTTTATCCTACCACCATAACTGTAATGTAACAATTCCCATTTCTGACCGTGTTCGGTAAATTTAATTAGTGTTGAAAAGCAGCTTATTTGGCAAGATGATCAGTTTTTAACCTGATTACTTTCTCTATGACTATAAATTAAGCGCATTACACTTTTCATGCATCATGGTTGTCCTCATAAACACCCTAGGCAGTTGCTGGTAGTCTCACTTGGTTACTTTCCCATTACTGTTTTATCGTCACCCTGGTAAGAGTGGGGAACTCATTCTGTTTTCATGACAAGGAGGAAGTGGTGACAAGGGGCTTGTTTAGTGAGGAGTCCACCTCTTGGTCAGCATCTCTGTGGCTACGGATCAGATTCCAGGCCTGCCCCTGCCCAGGGTGTTCTTAGCTCTCCACGGGGCTTGCTGTCAACAGCCTTTGTGAAAGGCATATGGGGGGCTTTAGCGCTACTTGTGTCTTAATTGCAAGTAATTAGGAATCAAATATTTGCCGACAGTCAATTTCCATGTCAGAGAGAACCTGAGTGTTCTTGACAACTTCCATGTCCACAGGTTGGCACAGGTGTTTTCTTAGCACTGACCCCTCGGAGTGCAGCCTTCCCTGTAGGCTGCAGGAGTTGCACCTGTAAGCTCACTGAACGTGGGCATTTGATGCACCACGTGTGCAGCTGGGCCTTGGCTGTGTTCACTATTATCTGAACATACCGGCTTAGGAAGGTGAAGCCAGGGGGAGTGGGTTCTCTGCCTGCCCACCGTGAGCTGGCTTTAGTTTGACTGCCAAGGTGGGTTAGGTGGCCCCTGAAGCCCCTTCCTGCTCTGCCTCTCCAGAATTATAGTTCCCTTCACCCCCAGAAGGCTCCCCACCATGGACATCTGTCTCCCCTTTATAGCTTCATCCTTCCACATCCCTCCTTCCCCCTTGGAGGAGGTAAGGGGAATTGTACCCTCAGAAGGTCACTGTGTTTGAGGCCCTACCACCCTCCCCATCCCAGCCCCTAATCTGGCCTTTAACCCACACTAAATTAGCCTTGAGGTGATCAACTCTTACAACTACTACATTTCTAAAAACCTGAGTGTACTGGGGCACACCTGAGGACAAAAGGCCCAGCACCTGTGGGGCCTCCTGAGGCCAGAGAATGGGGCAGTGTGTGCAGCAGACACTCTGGAGTGGGAGGATTCAGAGAGGACTCTTGGACTTGCTCTGGCAGCAAGCCCTGCCAGAGGAAATGCCCCCCAATCCATGGAGCTGATTTAGCTGGCGGGAGAGGGCAATGGGGGGCAGGAACTGGGTGGCCACCAGAGCAAGGGCCCTGCAGCAAGCCCTGAGAGGCCAGGGCTCAAGGACTTAGCCTCTGGTTCTTCAAAATGGGCGATTAGTGAGTTCCTGTCCTATCTGCACAGGAAGTTTATTAAAACAGTGATCTGATAGCAGTGCTCTGTGTCCTGGCCCTGTCTTGGGAAAGAAACAAAGGCTGATATTTTTAGAGCTGTGTTAGTTTCTTCTAGTAGCCGCCAGCACTTTCCAGGGTAACCCATTTTCTAACAACCCGGGAGACTCACGCTAATCAAACACACTCTGTGGCAAAACAGTCATAGACACCACACGTGGGACCTGCAGCCCAGATCCTCCCCACCAGGTGTCTGCCTGCCTTTCCCTCCCTCCCTCCCTCCCTGCCACCCATCGGCCTTGACAGGAAGACTGCAGAAGGGCGGCTGAATGCCACTGGGCCTTCACGGTGACATGTGAACAATTAGCAAAGCGGATAAAGGAGGTGTGTGCAGGCTTAGGATCTGCACTTTTACACTGCTCTAAGATATTTTGACCTTCTAGTTTATTATGATTCAAGAAAAAGTCAATACTTCTTAGCTTGCCAAGGCTGGAGGAATTTAAATGACTCATTGAATCAAGCAGTTAATCTGCCGATAACTGATTTTTTTCCTTTCAAATCTATAATGATGAAAAGCAGACTTAACTGAAAACAAGAAAAAGAAAAAATTTTTTTCTTAGACATTTTAACTCCATGGTGTAGGAGCTGGGCCTGAAAGTTCCGTCTTGACTACCAGGGCCGTTCTGTCTTGCTGAGTATTTTGACAAAGATTTAATTAAAACTTAAAGGAAAGTCTTCCGTGACCATAAAACCTGCACTCACATTTTAATTATTTGTCTTTTGATATCCTGATGTAATTCTCAACTTTCCATATGTTACCATCAATGATGCAGGGCAATTATGTCATTTCTGAATTCCTGGAATGGAGTGTGATGTTGGTGATGGATGCCTGCTTGGCCTTTCACTTAAATGTACCCTTCTCTCTTTGGTGTGTGAGCTCTGGCCTCTACTGCCTGAGATCATTGTGGGTGTGTTTTGGGTGCAGGGTACATCCAAGCAATGTGGCAGCTGCCATTTCCAGGGTCTCAGCTTTCTTGCCCATGACCTCAATATTGCACTGGAGAGAACTGAGCAGTGGGGAAGAACTGAGCTGCTGGTGGCTCCACAGATGATGTGTGTCATTGAGAACCATGTTCTCCCAGAGAAAAAGGCAAGCCTCTGATCTCCCTGCCTAGGCTGCCCCAGCCCCATCCGGAACACTTAGAGCACCCCTTTCTTCTTATGTCACACTTCCTCCTCTGCAATTGCTCCCCAGTGCCTACAATATCATACCTAAATTCCTGTGCTTGGCTCTCTAAGTGTCCCAGAACCACACCTACTTCCCCTCCCCGACTCCTCTGCAAGCCCCCTACTCACATCTGGTGTACTACCTGAGGCATGCAGAACCACCTATGGGGCAGCTGGGAGAGCCTTGGCTCAAGCCCTTCTCCTCTCCATCTGCACGGTCCATTGGCACATCACTGCCTCCATGAGCCAGCCTCCCCCAACCCCTCCCACATTTACTTCTCTGAAAAGTAGCTCCTTGGCTCCTGGCTCTTGTCACATTCAGTCTTGGATCAGAGTTGTATCTGCAAGCGGGTTTCCACCTCACAGAATGACAAGGTCAGAGGGAAGGAGAGGTATGGCTTGTTCATTTTTGGGAGCCCCAAGGCACCTAGCACACAACCTGACCCAAAGGCACCACATAATAAAGGAAAATAAGGAAGGAAGAAAAACGGGGAGAGAGGGAGAAAGGAAGCCATTTTTTCGAGCCACTGATTTCAATAGGCTTTTAGTCCAGGAGGCTGTCTCAGGGCCTGGGCCCAGTGGTGGCACCACTGTGTAAGCACGACTTTGGGGGCACAGAATGGCTGAGTGTTTCCATTTTTCAATTGGCAGCAGGAAAAGTAAGCCTAGGAGGAACCAAGAGTTTATCAAAAGCCCTCCCATGGGTCTTCGGATGGACAGGTGTTGTACCTGAGACGTTTGGAGTGATTCAGCCACAAGACCTAAGCTCTGCATGGCAGGACACCCTTCTTGCACCAATGGCTGCCTCTTGTTGGTAGAACAGGGATTCCAGACTCTGTCAGGGACCCCAAGTCCCCAGTCCTCCCCTTGGGTAGCCTTGGCTTCACAGGCAAATGGAGGCTCTGCTTGGGAATCACAAAGGAAACCCATAACCCTGAGTGTCTGCAGCTAACCCTCTGTGTTTGTGTGCCTGGCAGGGTTTTCTGGCCACGGTGGACTGTCAGCCTCCTGCGGGAAGAAGTTCTGCAGCAGAGGGAGCCGGTGCATGCTCAGCAGGGAGACCGGGGAGCCCGAATGCCGGTGCCTGGAGGCCTGCAGGCCCAGCTACATGCCGGTGTGCGGCTCTGATGGGAGGTTCTATGAAAACCACTGTGAGCTCCACCGTGCCGCTTGCCTCCTGGGAAAGAGGATCATGATCGTCCACAGCAAGGACTGTTTCCTCAAAGGTAGGAACGAGGTTCCTCACCCCTGTGTTTGGGTTTTGTGATGGATCACCCGATGGACTTTGGACAAGTGACCTGGATGCTGAGTCTACAGGTTGCATGTACAAAGGAAACAAAGACTGGTGTGTCACAAAAAGGCAGCTGTGGTGTTTCAGTAAGGCATATTCTACCTCTCTGGATAGAGTCCCATGAGTCTGGAGGCCATGCTATGCATAGAATGTGGCTAGACAGTCACCAGCACAGCTGTTCCCAGCATGGCAGGGACAACAATTCTGGCCTGGAACACTTGCTGATGGAAAAGCATTATGTGCCCTGCCTGAAAGACCAGGAAGCCCCTGCCTGGACATCAGAACATGTCTGTGGAGTTGCAGCCAAAGGATCCATGCTTTATGCTGGGGTTGAGTCAGAGGAGAAGGGCAGTATCAGCTCCCTCTAACTGGTGAAAGCCACAAGGACAGGGGCCATGGCTGCGTGGCACTAGTATATTCTAAGCTCCTAACACAGTGACTTGCACCAAGAAGGTGTTCCATGGCTCACAGATGCTTGAAGATGCAGAAGTTAGGGTGCACATTTCTGTGTTGATATGGCCTCAACAAACAGCCTGTAGCAATATTTGTCATCCTGAAACAAAAGGGACATGAGTAAATGAATTAGGAAGTGAGTAGAAAGAGAAGCAGTCTGTGGGCAAATGGGAACAGGCCCATATTGACTGAGCTGGGAGACATCAGAGGTGGGAGAGCCCAGCTGGGGTTGCATGAGCAAGAGACCTGCTTTGGGGTGGGGCAGGGAGGAGAGGAAGAGGCTTGATATAGAGACTTGTCGAATGCCTGCAATGTTGGCGGACAATGTGAGCATGACACACCTGTGTGCAGGGGTATCCACAGCCCAGGAGGTGGGCACAGGTGTGTTGGCCTCTGCCCACGTGACCCGCACCCACATAGTGGGCTGCTTCCCTTCTCACTTACCAGCCTGGTGGTGTGGAGCCCTGGGCAGGGCTTATGTTCGTCCTGTGATGGAAACAGTCTTGGACATGTTCACAGCTGTGCTTATGATACTAACGCCGCTGTGCTCCAGAGAACATGAGACACATTATGGAAATGAGGCCAGAATGAGCCCCAGAAAAGTAGCCAGTCTGAGCTGGCTGTGTGCCACGATTCCTCTGCACCCGCGCTCCAGCACTTGACAGTGGCTCCGGCTTCATTGGCCATGTTGAATTTTATAGATGAATGGTCCCTTCCCCGGTTTCTGATATCCTCCAAATTGCATCTCTCTAAAAGTTTCTGTTTCTGCATCGGAGTGTGCACAGCCTCCCCCGTCATCGGTTATTCAAACAGCATTTCTCATTCTGTGCGAGGGAAAAACTAGTCACCACAAAACCCACTGAGGTGAGGGACGGTGGGGGCGAGTTGACCCAGGTGGTTGTGGGGAGAGGCAGGCAGCCCCAAGTGGACCAGGGCTTGGTTCTGCTGCATGCTGATTGAGTTCATCCACTGCAGCCTTCTGACTCATGGAGGTTTCCGCAGATTTTCTGAGTTCCCATACACTCGTGGTAGCAGGACTCCTCTCTTAGAGACGCCTTTTCGGTGGAGTGTGTGCCTGTGGGCTCCCAAAAGATAGAAGGGAGGGTGGATCTGGCTCTGGGCCTTTCCAGTTGTGTGGCCTTGGGTACACCTCTCACCTTCTCTGGGCCTTTTCCTCAGCTGTAAAATGGGGCTAACAGCGGTACCTACCTGCTTCGGCTATGGAAAGAAGTACAGGATGTGCCACCCAAGCCCGACTTGGCACAGTGTTTGGTATAAAGATTCCTGCCTTCAGCATTTATTCTAATCCAGCATGCTCACAGGCCTAGAGTGGAGACTGGCACACACTGTGGAAGGAGCCCAGAGGCAGGAGCAAGGATTCTGCCTGGGAGTCAGGGTGGACATTTCCGGGCCCAGATGGCTTGATGGTAGATGGAGAGTGAGTGAGGAAGACATGAGAACTGGGCCCTGATGCCATCCTGGAGATGCCCGCTTGAAGCCAGGGACTCTCTTTCTGCAGATGGCCCATAGAGAATGCTTCTATGCCTCATACTCAGGGTCAGCTCCCATCCCAGCAGGCAGGAGAGCTGGGCTGCCCCTCCTGCTCGAGCATTGCCATGGGGAGTGCCCAGGGAAGACCCGTGCCCAGTGGAAGGGCCTGATGGGTGGAAGGCAGTCCAGCCCTAAGGGAGTGCATTGGGGTGAGTGCCTCGCCTCCACCAGAGCCACAGATCCAGTGGGAGCAGGAGGAAACAGGTGGCAGAGGTTCTGCCGGGATCTGGGAGCAGGGGGTCTTGGGAGACATAAAGATGGAAAGAATAGCTTCCTGCAGTCCCCACCCCACAATGGCAGCAGAATGTTTAGTGCCAGCTTGAGCTCCATTGCTGACAATTTGTCACTAGTCTCATATTTCCGGGAAGGTAATAATACATAAGACAAAAACACATTTTGTGGGTTTTGGTTTTTGTTTTTTCCATGTGAGCAAAAATTCTAAAATCATTCATCTTCCATCCTCTATTTCTACCAGACTTTTCAAAGAGAAGTTATGACTTCATTCTCTGGGATGTTATCTCAAAAGTCAATATTAGGACAATCCTTGTGAGATCGGAGCATGTCGAGCCAGGGGAGGGAGGTGGTAGATTGTTCTGGGGAGAGCCGCTGCAGTTGAAGCTCAGCCTCTGTGGTCAGAGCCCCTGAGCCCACGGGGAACTGGGGGAGGTGGAATGTTTGCTTCTTTGAGGACCGGTTGGGGACACATAGTCCTCACCACTCTGCAAGAGAGAAGAGGCAGCATTCTAAGCCCCATTTTTAAGAAAACTTCAGGTGTCACGTTTCAGTTGCTATGGCAATGGGACTTCTTGTGAATGCAGAAAGAAATATAGTATCATTTAGGGATCATTAGTGTGTGTGAAGATCAAACTGAACTCCGAAGCCTTGCTTCAACTAGAGTCTGCAGCTGTGATCCCCGATCTCCTGAGTCATAAGCAGGGTCTCTCTTGCTGAATGTCAGGGGCGAAAAGGGATGGGGGAAGGTTGAATCTCTTCTAGTGAAAAAATGAGAGCCATATTGTTTTCTCAGCATCAAATACTGCCACAGATGCCAAGACATTGAGTGGAATTCACTGTTTAACTTCTTTTGGAGTTTGTGTTTTCAAAGTTATCTTGTGACATCGCCTTCCTATTTGTGTATTAGTTGGCACTCTAAAAATTATTTTTCTGACTTGGTTTTGAATTCACGCTTTATCTCCTACGCTGTTCAAGAAGAAGAGCTTGCATTTCAGCAATCCCTCACCACGCCAGCCAGCGTTGTATTATACCAGATGATACAATGTCATAGCTGGGCAGTTTTCCAAACAAACCATGAAATTATGAAAGGAAAAGGGCTGTTCGAGGTTCAGTTTTAAGTGGCCCCTTCAGCTTCCTCAGCCTGAATGGTGGTTGCAGGTGCACTTTGGTGCTTCAGGGGTGGGGGAGGGGTTCCCCAAGCTAATGAAATCAGAGGAAATAGCTTCCCTTTTTGGAAAAAAAGTAAACATACTAGTGCTCACTAATAAACCTTTTTATCTCAGGGTTACCAAACAGGCATCAAAACTCAACATTTTGTTGCAAGTTAGAGCTAACAGAGCTTGCTGTCAGAGTTTTCTTTTTTCTTTTTCTTGTGTGTTATTTTGTTGCTATTGCTGTTACTTTGTGTCTTGTTGCTTTAGGAACTTAAATTAGGCCCTGCACCTCCCCAGGGCATTTCTATGCATCCTCTGGGTTTTTTTGTTTTTGCCTAGCCAGGGGAAGTTTCTTGCATCCCCAGTTTCTAGCCCAGCGCTCAGCAGGAGACAAGGCTCCCCAGGACGTGTGAGATCCTGGCACTGAGCTGTGATGTTGTCAGGCATTGATAGGGGATTTGGTTTAACACTGCAGGAGCAATCCTCAGAACAAGATGGTGCTGGGCCTGAGGAAGCTGCAGGGAGGCCCAGGCTGACAGGGCCATGCACACGTCCAAGGGTGTTGCCTGGGGCAAGGCATGTGAGCTCTTTGTACCTCACTTACCTCACCTGTAAAATGAGAACCATCCTTGTGCCACCCTTGTGGAGTGTCGTAAGTATGAAAGGAGCAGTGCCTGTTATGTAGTAAGTGCCTGATATTGTAGTGAGCACTCTTCTCTATGCAGGAAAAACAGCACTAGGAATGGTGATGGTGTCACTGAAAGGACCAGGGCATGTTCAAGGGGCAGATACGGGAGACTATAAGACACTCACCTGCTTATATGACAATGCTGTATATAGGTAAAGAGGTGGGGGTGGTGCGTCCTCCTGTGAACGCGGGGAGAGAAGAACATTGGTCCTCCATATTCATTTAATGAATGACTTAGAATTTGGCTTCCAGTTGATCACATTAATGATCACCTTCTCCAGCTGTCTTGCTCTTGGAAAAGAAATGTAATGAGCCACCCAAGTTCCCCCCTGCAGGTTAGTAGAGAAGCAAGAGAATTAAGTGTCTCTAAGCCCCAGTCTGGGCAAAGTTCCTGGAACACATGCAGAGCTCTCAGGAGGTTTCAGTGGGGTCTGGGGAGGAGTTCACCTGCTTGAAAATGAGAATGTTTAAAGAAGGTTTGGGACAAGGGGAGGCATTCGAGGTGGATCTTGAAGGACAAGGAAGGATTCGCTAGGTTGAGAGGGTGAGGAAGGCTTTTTAGGAATGCAGGTCTGAAGTGCCTCCAGTCTCAGGGAAGCACATGTGGTTAAAATGCAGGTCCTGGCAGGAGAGTGGGGAGCGCATAGCTAGGGATAAATTTAGGCCAACAGGTGGGTCATAGCAAGCTGGGGAAAGGCTTTGAACTCAAGCTGACTGGGTGTCAGAAGAGCTAGCACAATGTTCTCATTTCCCAGATGGGGACCCTGAGGCCAGAAAGGGCCAGGACACAGGGCTTGGTTTTGCCACAAGTCACACAGGCAAAACCAAGCCCAGGGCCCAAGCTCTGCCACTGCAGCCAGCCCTTCAAAACATCCAGAGTTTTGGGTTGTTTTCTTGGCCTCAGCAAGCCATGTTCCAAGCTGAGGCAATTGCTTCATCCTTGACCCCAGGAGACTTCCTGGTGCAGAAAGAGGGAATCAGGAGCCATGGGCAGTGTGGGAGGCCTTGTGCCCTGCTGAGCTGGGCCTCCCTGCTCTGTTTTGTGGGCCATCAAGCTGGAGTTTTCATGGGGAAAGCTGGCTCATCCCAAATTCACAGGACCTCCAGATATCAGAACACCAGACCACCCTCTCCTTTCCAAGGAAAGTGTAGAAAATTCAGGGATGCCCAGAGGCTGCCAGAGGAGCCTGGGATCAAAGTGGGTAGAGCCTCTGGGGACAAGCTCCCCTGCAGCCTGGCCTGGCTCTGGATGCTGGCCTCCACATTCTCTCCAAATGTCCTTTCCTGTTCTTCAGCTGCCCTTCCACTCATGGACCCACTCACATTCCACCTGGTGGCCACTGCTGCCCCTCCAGCCCTTGCAGAGGAATCTCGCTGTGCCCACTTCAGCTCTCTGAGGCCCCTTCCTGGTCTTCATTTTGAGCTTCACACAGGAGAGTTTGGCTATTTTCTACCAAGCCACCCATCTTCACAGACATCTGTGGAATGCCCAGTGGGTGGCAAGACTGATCCAGGACCCAAGGATCCCAGTTCTGACTTCATGAGTTGATGACCAAAAAAATGTCAGGCTCCAATCCCAAGCATCCCCACTCTCTGGGCCACCCTCTTGGGGCTTATTCAGTCAGAGACACCTCCAAATCCTCAAGGACAAGAAGGAATCTCTGTGGACTGTCACTCATTTTGGATGCCCCCTCCTCACTCTGGGAATTCTGCCAGGATCAGTGCAAACAACTGGGGTTTGACGGAACTGAAAACTCACTCCTAGCCCCCAGCCTGGCATCCCTTGGAGCCCAGGCATCCCATTTGGGGTATCTGCTTCCAGAAAAAAAACAAGTGACTTAAAACAAACACATGTGTTCTTGGGATAGTTCCTCTAGGTTTTGTGTGAGAAAATGTCTTGGTGTGAGCACCCTGTAAATGTGCAAGAATGTTATCAGTTCAGCAGGTGTGATGTGCTTCATGGAACTGCTGCACTTTGAATGAATTAATTACATTCCAGTAATTAAAAATTGCTAATAAGATATTGAGCTGAGAAAGTCTCCCACTGCATTGATTTCACTTACGGAAACAAGCTGCAGCCTCTGAGTTCCCTGCATTGTTTCCTGTTGCTTTCTGTCACCCACCCCCTTCTTTCTCCAACTCCTCCTCTTTGTGGTCATCAGTCCCCCAGGCTGCTGATGGGCTCATTCTCTCTCATCCTAAAGCCCAGAGGAACCAGCTTTGTCCCAGCATCCCTCTAGGTACCAATTTAGCCTCTCTCTTCCCTTCTTTCTGAGGCACCCAGAGCAGTACTGGCACTGGCTGTCCCTACTGATGCAACTTCCCTGCATTCTGCCCCCAAGATCATGGTCTGGTTCCAGTCCCCATCAACCCCTGCCACTGAGTTTGTTAAGGTCACCTTAGCCTGCTAAATGCCAAGCCCAGGGGGCATTTTCTAGCCCTGGTTTCCTGCATTCCTCTCGTGATGACCTCTGATATCCTCCCCACAGCCCTGTTCCACTGTCTTCTGGGGATCAGCCCCCACCCCTAGAAGCCACTTACCTGAGGGTCCCCAGGGTACCCTTAGCCCTCTTCTTTTTCTGTCCCACTTCTTCTCAGTTTCAGCCATGCCTTAAAGACCCACGCTGTCTCATGCGCAAAGACCCAAAAGGCCACTCCCTCACATTTTGGTCTACCTCTTCTGTCATCCAGGAGGGTTCATCCCACCATCACCTCCTGCCTGGGTGGCCTCTGTGACCTCCCAGCTGTTCTCCCAGCTCCTGGTCAGATACTTCTTCAAACCCACTTTCCATAAGGCTTTAAGAGTGAACTTTCCAGCCAGGAGCAGTGGCTCATGTCTGTAATCCCAGCATTTTGGCAGGCCAAGGTAGGATTGCTTGAGGCCAGGAGTTTGAGACCAGCCTGGGCAACATAGTGAGATTTCATCTTTATTTATAAAAAAGAAAAAAAGTAAGATTTCCAAAATATAATTTGACCACAGTGCTCTCCCTGAACCCTGTTCATGTGTTCACCAAACATTCATCTACTACAAGTCAGGTATATCTGGGCGCAGGGCACAGAGCAGTGAACACACGGAAGGCACAGTCATGTGGGAGACACAACAGTAAACAAGAGATAAAGTCTTCCTGGAGGACAAAGCAGGGAAGTGTTTGTGAGAGCATCTGACATGAGAAATGATGTTTGAGCAGAGACCTGCAAGAGGTCAGGAGGTCAGGTAGAGAGGCATTTGGATATCTGGGGGAGGAGCGTCCCAGGCAGCGACAATAGCAAGTGCAAAGACTCTGAGGTGGGAGCCTGTCTGGTGTGTTTAGGGACTCACTAGAGTGAGTAAGGGAGAGACATTGAGGCAGTCGGCTGGCTGATGGGGCAAATCATCCACACGAGGCCTTGTTGGCATTGGAAGGCCATGCTCTCTGCTACTGTGGCATATTGTCTTTTAATTACCCTACTAGACCCACCAAGGGGTAGCCTTGAGGGGCCCTCTGTCCTCACCACCATCCCCAGGAAGCTTGTGAAGGAAAGTCTTGCCAAGGGCTGAAAGAAATGATCTGTTCAGGAGCTCATGGCCAACATCTTCAGGTTCATTATGTGTCTGAGGTAAATCTGCAGGGCCCAGAGGATTTCCTGTGAGAGCCCAAAACTAACCAAAATGCCATCAGAACTTCTACCAAGAGCATATTCTTCCTCTACTCTAGCTTCTTGTTAGCCCGCCTGTCTTCCCACCACACTGGGCATCATTTCAAGTAGAGACATTTGTTTTATCTTTCTACCCCTACCCCATTAGAGATGTTCCATTTAGTTTTTAGATGAGTGCATAAATTAATGGTTTTGTGTTTAATCGGATAGGTGCAAGTCCTTCAAGTTCTCCAAGAGAGAGTGGGAAGTCCTAGTTCTAACTCCTTCCTGTAATATAAATCAGACCAGCAAAGAGACCATGGATTCATATGGAGGACATATTTGAAAGACTTGCTGGATTCTCTGTAATGGGTAGGCCATCAAGAGTGCTGAGGGAACACGAGGAAGAATGGGGCAGAGGGGCGGGGGAGAGAGAGGCATGGAGACCCTGCCCCACAGGTGTCCCTGCAGGAGGCTGCTTGACAAAGAACCTGCGTGGGGTCAAGGGGTGCCCTTGGCTCAGGAGGCTTAGACCCATGAGAGTAGAGCCTATGCCCAGCACTGGGGAGGCTTCAGACAATCACCAGGAGTCAGATGTTTAATTACTGGAGTGAGAAGAAGTTGATTTGGAACTCCTTTAAGGTTCTTTCCTACTGCGCCTTCAATTAAGATCAAGGCCCCCATGTAGCAGCCACTAAATGACACCACGTATTGAGTCTCTGTGTTCAAGCAGTTTATCTAATTATCAGTGTGACAAACTCAGCAGCTGTCAGACCAGCCACAACTCAAATATGTTGACTCTGTGCCCACCTCAAAGTGTTGTATGCTCACTAGCAGCCTCAAGAAAAGGACTCCGTGCTCTTTTCCAGCTGCAAGATGTCTTTTAAGTTCAGTGGCCTAGTGACATGAGACGTTGAAGGGGCCAGTGGCTGGGAGGACAGTGGGTACAAGAGTTTGGCAGAGGCCTAGGGGTCAGGCCGTTCCCTCCCTCCACCCAGCCCCTGTAGCTGGCATGAGCGCCCAGCTTCTCTGCCTGCTTTTCTAGACAGGAAGACAATGGACCAATTTGGACCATCTTCTTTTCTCCAAGAGAAGGAGGAGCACTTGCCACTGTGTCAAATTAACTGATGTAAACCAGCAGTGTTGGGGGTGGACCCATGCGGTGACCTAGGAGGAGAATAAGTGACTGCTAATCTCCATCAGAGAGAGTGTCTGCGCCATCAGCACTTCCCAGCAGGGCAGTCTCTCTGGATATATGAAGAACGAGATCACACTGAACTACTGCATGCTGGGTCTGTGGAATCGAGTCCTCAGCCAGGAGAATGGAGGGACAGATCTGCAAAAGGATGAGGCCCAGCCCTGTACTGGGTCCCTGGGAACTGCCCATGCTTCCTAATTGTGGGTGAGAATGCACCCAGGCCTGCACCAGGTACCATAGCAGACCTGACCAGAGCATAGAGTGTTCTGAAGGCTAACAAGGGAAGACCGAGTTTCATGGGGCCTGCTGGGTTTGGACATCTCTTGGAGAGTCCCACCCTCTGCTTTTCTTTTTGTGTTCACTTCTGCTTTGATGCATTCTGATCACTCAATAATGAAGGTAATCAGAGTGAAAACTACTTTCAAAAAGCTCCTCTAAATGAAAGTAGCAAAATCACTTTGCTCGCAAGTAATTAAAATAGCCAGACGCAATGAACTCTGTGTCATTATAAGCAGGGGGGTCTGAGTTGTGCATTTCTCTCTGTAGCTGGAAAGAGGGGCTCATCTGAAAACCTCACAGCTGGCTGTCTTTGCTTGTCTTCCTTAGGGAACTTTTGTTTGCTCTTCCACTGATTGTTCTCAGTCCACCTCCCCTAGCCCCTTCAACTGGCTGAGGTGTGGCCCAAAGGCGGCCTGGAGCCCAATTATCTAGCATGTGCCTCTGTGAACTCCCACCTCCCTCACTCATTCTGCCCAGCAAAGCCCTCTGACTCTTCCACTTATACCCTCTACCTCTCTGTCTCTGCCTCTGTCTCTCTCTCTCTTCTCTCTCTCTCTCTCTCTCTCTCTCTCTCTCTCTCTCTCTCGCTCTCTCGCTCTCCCTCCTCCTCCTTCCCTCTCTCCCTCTCCTCTCATCCCCATTTCTGTCTATGTCTGTTTCTCAGATGCTGTGTGGCTCATCCAGTGATCCATGTTTGCAGTGAAATATAATATATCCAAGATCCTCTTTTGTAGGGATTTGCAGAGATTTTCAGTTACCCCCAGTCAGGCGGAACATGAATAGACCCAAGTCAGTGTGGGCCCTTGTAGTGAGATTTTGAACTTCTGCCCATCCAAGCTTGTCCAGTGATTTAGGGACCCCTAGATTAGAGGATTCGGAGAGCATCATGGGTCTGAGAGCAGAGCCTTCTCTGATAGGAAGATGATGGTCAGGAAAGAGGGACCAAGGATGAGGTTTTTTATAAAACTGCAAAGTGAGAAATACCTCAGACCAAGGATGAGGTTTCAGAAGGGGATGCCAGGGCAGGACTGGAGGTGGTATCAGAAAAGGTCAGTGACACATCATCCTAATTATGAAGATGGTAAGCTTGTCAGTTGTCCTTTCCACCCATGAACAAAACTCCAGATTTTCAAGGGTGTTTCTTAACTGTTTCATAGCAAGTGCTGGCTCCAGGGAAGTTAAAGCCCCTTTTCAGGGGTGTTGTGTTGTAGCAGGAATCTTGGATTTATCTATAATTCCAGTCTAGTTGCTCTCACCAGGGCTGCAGTGAGAGAGTCAACAGAGGTGAAGCCTGTGCAGACCTGTCTGAACAAGAATGCAGAGAAGTTGGCTTCTGTGACAGAGAAGGAGGAAAGTCCACACTTAGGATGCAGTGAAAGAGCATGCTTTGGGGAAAATTATTATAAGAAACAGACACACCTCTTAGACAGCTACTGTGTTCTACTCCCAATTCAAGAAAACATGAACTCTGAAATGAGATGAAAAATGGAATTATAAATTGACTGAGCCACAAACAAAAATAAAATGGAAGCTGGGAGCAGTAAGGAGAGAATATAAGGAATCTGAAATACAATTGCAGAAGTTCCCTCTCTATCTCAAGCAGTAAAAGGCAAGATTAACAATGCGGAAATCATAGCTGCTCTCCAATATGGAGACCGAACTCGAAAACCTCTCCCAAAATACATTGAAAATAAGAAAAAAGAAGGTGAAAAAAATTGTTTTAGAAAAGACGATAAATATGTAAGACGGAGATGAGTGATTTAACATGCTGGTGATTGGTTATCTTAAAGACCCCAGGACAATTCAAATAGACACAATAAGCAAAGAGAGATCCCCAAACAAAAATGCCCTGTGCTGAAAGATCGATCAAATAAGTTAAGATATAACTGCTAAAACTTCAGAGTTTCAATTTTTAAAAAATGTATCTGAAGTGTCCGGGCAGAAAAAATGAAAAACAAAACCTAATGTTGTGTTCAGGGTTCGCAAATGGTCCTGGTTGACCAGCTTCCCCAGGGGTGACTTCTCTCCTTCAGGCTGATTCGTATCAAAGATGAGTCTTGGACAATTCCTGATGTGAGGGAAATAAAACTCTGTCCTTAGACTCTTCTGCAACTTTCAAAAGCAAGAAGGCAATAGAAGAACATCTGTAGAGTCTTGAGGAGATATGACCGTGATGCAGAAACTCTACACTCTTCAAATGGTGATCCACGCATGGAAACAACAGAAAGCATTCTACTAGGGAGGGGCTCGGATAATATTCCACCCATGTAATCTTGACTGGAAAGAAAACCTGAAGACAAGCCCTCAACAATCTGGAGACAAATCAAAGGATTTGACAAGGGAAGGAGTCACGGTACTCGAGGCTAAGGTGAGCACAGGGGCTCCTGAAGTGAGAAGTTGTTCAAAAAACTGTTTCAAATGTAGTTCCCAAAAATTACAAAGGGTAAATGCTGAAGTTAAGTGCACTTAATTTCCTTGACTTGTTCATAGGAATTTCAACAGATCATGCATAATTTTTGACTAAGTACATTAAAAAGCATTCATCAGCCCAACCAGGCAATTTTCCATTAACTCTCTTCTTATAGCCCAGAAGGAGCTGATGCTAGTCCCAAGCAAGCACCCCTGGTTGTTTCCAGCTACTGCTGGGAGATTTGACCTCCTGCCTTTGTTGGTGCGTCCGGAGGCCATGGGCAGGCTCAGCCAGTGACTGAGGTGCTCTACTCAAGGTTGGCCTCCCATGCCTTCATCCCAATGCTTTACCCAGGAAGCATACCCGTACTGTCACTGAAGTAGAGGCAAAACTCCAACGTGTTGCAGTGTGTTTTCCTTGCACAAGGATGCCTTTGCTCATGGGCATGTGTGGGTGGGCATGTGTGGGTAGGCCTGTGGTGTGGTCAGGGCAAGTGTGAAGGCCTCAACTGATGATTCTAATGTTCCAGTAAATACTACATGAGTAATCTGTAAAAGAAAACTGCATGAGAGCCAAATTCTGTTGCCAAAAAAAGACAAAAAGCTAGAAATGCTGGCCCCTTGCGAGACAGAGGTAGAGCTTCGACCCCTAAGACAGCAAGGGGTCTCCATGGGGCACAGCCATGCACAGTAGAAAAGAGAGTGGCCATTGTGGTGGAGAAGACATGATCATGGCTGCCATTCACCGAGCATCGACCTGACTCCCTACCCACTGCAGGGGCTCTGTGAGCATCATCTCATCACTCCTTCTCCCAGTTGGCATTAATTGAGGGGCAAAGAGAAGCCAAGAAATTTGCCCAGTTACTAAGATGGTAATGACGGCACCAGAACTGGACCCTTTCTGTGCCTTACTATATTCCATTGGCCACTCTTGCAGTTAGGAGGTACTTTCCTGGGGATGGGGGACTTGGCCCGAACCTTGAAGAATGGGTGGGATGTGAATAACCAGGCTCGGAGGTAAGGGCTGCAGCAGAGGGAAAGACCTAATACAGCTTTGCTAAGCATTCTGGCTGCGTTCTTTCCTTCCTCACCAGACTTGGCACTTGTGACTGAACAGACAGCAGGCACCTAAAAACCACCACTCCCCCTCCCCAAGGGAAATCGGTAGAAGTGAGAGTTTCTGCAGACATCAAGCATTGCCATATCCAGTCATTTTAATGGAAGGAATCACAGTCACACACATTTTGTCTTTGAACCCCAGTGGCTGTCTCCATGTTGCTGTGTGACATGACTACCCCAGTGAGCACATTGCAAAGGAAGAAAGTCCCTGCTGATGCCACTTAAAAAACACAGGGCAAGGACTTCATTCAAACAGGAAAGAAAACGCTTGTGTTTCTTGGTCACTCCTTTTTGTCCCTTCTCTTCTGCCTGTGTTCCTTCTGGTCAGTGTCCCCACCCCTGCCCCCTGCCAAATTTAAGTGGTATGAAGATCTTGTTTATATGCCTGCCTTGTCTCAATAAACACTCTCCTAGCAATTTAAAAGTAACAAAATTTCCATTTTAAAAAGTTCTGTGGGCTGGGCACAGTGGTTCATGCCTGTAATCCCAGCACTTTGGCAGGCCAAAGTGAGAGGATTGCCTGAGCCCACAAGTTTGAGACTGTCCTGGACAACATGGAGAGACCTCATCTCTATAATAAATAAAAAATTAGCCGGGCATGGTAGTGCGTGCCTCTAGTTCCAGCTATTTGGAAGACTGAGGTGGAAGCATTGCTGGAACCCAGCGGTTCTACACTGGGGTGGCTGTGAGCATGCCACTGCACTCCAGCCTGGGTGATGGAGTGAGACACCAACTCATAAAAAAAAAAAAAAAAGTTTTGTGACTCTTAGCACAAACAAGCATGGTTAAGATCTAATGAAAGGGGGAAATCCATAGAAAAGTAAGGCAAATTTCACTGCTGGGAACTGTGGTTTCTCTCTGCAAAAAAACACCAAAGAAGCCCATATACTAATTTAGAGAAACCACACAAAACATTTGAATGTGCCTGTCTAGAAAGCCAGGAAAGAAAGAACTCGAAGCAAGGGCACCACTAGGCTTCCTCTGGTTGCAAGTTCACAGGGATTCTGTTGGCTGTGACTATGACCATCGCCCCTTGCAGCAAATGATTGCGATTTTACACCTCTCACCTTTTTTTTTTTTTTAAGAGACCAGGGATTGTGTGGAAAGAAAGGGCAGGGTAAAACCAACTCAAAGAGTCCATGTTATATGCCGACTCCAATGCTGAATACTTCATACACTTTATTTTTTTCAATCCTACAATATCCCTTCAGGATAAGGACTGCTACTATCCCTACTTGACAGGTGCGAAAACTGAGGCTCACCGTGATTTAGTGACTTGCCCAAGACCACCCAGCTGGTGAGGGGCTGAGCTGCAATTCAAAGTCAGGTCTACCTGACTTTTTAAATGCTAAATGTTAAATGTTGTCCTTGCTCTTTCTGCTGTGCACTCAGGGATTATCATTCAACAAATAGGCAGATTGTTCCTGTGTTCATCCTTGTGTTCTGAAGGAGACATTTTGCACGTGTGGCTGGCACATATCCATGTCGTTAAACACCCAAGTCAACAAAGGAATGGTGAAGTTTTTTGAAAACTTTTGTTCCTTTGTTGTCCTTGCTTCTTCTACTATGCTATACCTTTTGCATATGTTATGATTTCTATAACTAAAAAAGGATGGAGACCTTGCAATGAGCATCTGCCAGTCTGTCCCTTGGTCAGGTTTAGCAAACCACTGGGAACTGCACATGGTTCACTTCAGAGGAGCCAGTGGACAGAATGGGCTCAGGGCCAAGCCCCTGACTAGACCTGTTGCCAGTGGACTCAGCCTTTGTGCAGCCAGGTTGGGTTCTGGGGGAATCCCAAGAGGGCAGCCCTGGAGAAGGGGTTCAGGGTAGGTGTGATCAGGAAGAGGGCTTTCCTAGGCAACGTGACACAGGACCCCAGGAGCAGCCCCAATGTGTCCTCTGAACTTCATTCCACCTGTCCGTTCACACTCCTGGGGCAAGTAACATAGGAGTTCCTGACTTCAACATTGCAAAGATCAAGCTATGTTTCAGGATGCAATCTTTAAAAATCTGTGGTTCTTATATCTGGGCAATTCATGCCTTGGCAGGCTTCAACAAGTCAGCATTTCATTTATTCAACAAACATTGCTGAGCACCTGCTGTGTGCCAGGCCCAGTTGCGGGCCTGGGAACTCCAAGAAGAGTATAACAGGGCCCCTGCCCTTGGGGAGCTCAGACTGGAGACACACATACACTGCCAGTAAACCAGGGTGGGGGCTCCACAATGTTGCACATCCAGCCTGCTATGGAAGCAGGCTGAGAGCGGGTGCCATCTGGGCTGAGTGTTAAACAATTAGTAGAAATGGGGTAGCAAAGAGTAAGGGAAAGAGCTACAGGCCAAAGGTGAGGGTGTGAAGCCACTATGGAAGCCATAAGCCAATGGATGTTTCCCCAGATACAAACTTCAAGGCAGAGAGAAGGCGAAATGAGCAAGGCTGGAAAAGAGCTTTGATCAATCCAGGGCCAGACCTGCAAAGTGAGACAAAGGAGCATGGACTCTCCTGGAGGCAAGGAGAGGCAGCATTCTGGGCTTTTACACCACCTGCCTTGTATTTAGAAAGATCCCCTGTGTTGCCCCTTTTGCCCTTGGGGCAGAGTGATCCTGGAGGCATGGAGTCCAGCAGAAGGCATTTAAAGCATTCAGCAAAGCGATATGGTGGCCTGAGTTGGGGAATGGACAGACAAGAGAACTGTTCAGAAAAAAACAGGCAGGACCAGGCACTGACTGTGAAACTAACCATCGCACCTGCCCATCCCAGGATTTTCCTAACTGCCTTCCACAGGCCTTGGCCTCCTTGTGTAACCAGAAGTGCAGGCCATCTCAAGGGAGGCCTACATGAGGCCATTTGACCGACAGAAGCCAAGTGTCCCATTTGGGTCAGGCCCTGAATAGCCCTGTGGAAATGCTGGCCCTTCGTCAGGAGCACACCTCGTTGCCACCCCATCTGGAGAGCAGGATGCTATCTCAGAAAGTAAACACTGCTTAGATGCCTCACCCTGGGACTCCATCCATGTCTGTGGACCATGGATGGAGTGTTGTGCTCTTGAGTCATTGCACCTGCCTCCCCTGAGTTGCAGTCCCCACCCCAGCACCCAGGAGTTCCACAGGAAGGTGGGGGGCTGCACTGGACCCCAGAAGTCTTCACCCACCAGCCTTCGAGGTGCTCTCTGCCAATCGCTGTTTTCCCAGCAAAGCTATTTTTTTCTTCCAGAAGCTTAATAGTTTAAACAATAGCTGTTTGAAATTATACTTAAACATTCAAACAATATAAGATGCAAACTTCAGGGGAGAAAAACCAAAGGGGGACGTAGGCGTCAGATTCCTCAGAACTCAAGAAAGGTGTGCAAATGAATGGAGAGGGTGGCAGAGCACTAAGGCTGCTGATTAGATCCTGATGAGCCTCCTTTCTAAGGATACCTTTGTCTGGGAACCGCACGCCTCGGCCGACAAGCTGCCAAGTTCAAAGACATGAGAATCAGAGTATTTAATCAGCTGCCTTGGTGACTGGAGCATGGGGGAGAAAAGGGAGCCTTGTTACTCCTGGAAATTGGTAATGAAGGCTGCGGCAGGAGACCCGCCTCTTCATAAGGCAGTGGCCAATTAGCAGAGCAAATGTTTGAGGTGTCCCCACCGAGTGATGGGATATCTCCTCTTCTCCCAGAGCCCCGGGGCCCGTCAGTCAGACAGGCAGGTACATGACTTCAGCTAATTGGAGAAAAACTCCTTCCAGGGAAGTGGGCATTGGCTTGTCATTTAATGGGACTGAGGCTTGGTTTTGACAAGTACTTATGCCTGGCCCAAGAAAGGACATGTCCTTCAGAAAGGTTCTACTCCTCACCCACCCCTGAGACTCTGTGACTGGGGGGTTTCTGGCCCCCGGAATCTTAGCACCAAAGAGCAAGGCTGGGTCTCTGAGAACCAGGAGGTAGAGCAGGAGACTGTGCTGAGCAAACCTCCTGAGTTTCAATCCCCACCCCAGGATCCAGGAGTTCCACAGGAAGGTAGGGGAGTGGCTTTCCCCATCCATTCGGGGAGCATCTGGGCAGCACTTGCACTGCCCACCAGGCTCTAGGATGACCAGGAGAAAGCTCAAGGATGTGGGCCACAGAAGAGGCTGTGACTGGGGGACATTGGAAGCTCAGGGTAGGGCAAAATCAGAGTGGGCTGGGGACAAGTAGGTCACACCAATGGAGAGGTGGAAATCAGAATGGGCCAAGAAATAATGTGTCAGTAGAATCTATGTGGACATGTAGGGACTAGTCTAGCTGAACTCGGAGGTCACGTTAGGAGTGGGGGAAGCCATCTGAATATCCACCTGACAGTTGCAATCTCTTCTCTCTCACTGTCTCTCCTTTCTTACTTTCTTCTTCTTCTTCTTCTTCTTCTTCTTCTTCTTCTTCTTCTTCTTCTTCTTCTTCTTCTTCTTCTTCTTCTTCTTCTTCTTCTTTTCTCTCTCTCTCTCTCTCTCTGCTTTCTTACTTTCTTCTTCTTCTCTCTCTCTCTGTCTCTGTCCTTTCTTACTTTCTTCTTCTTCTCTCTCTCTCTGCTTTCTTTCTTCTTCTTCTTCTCTCTCTCTCTCTGTCTCTGTCCTTTCTTACTTTCTTTCTTCTCTCTCTCTCCTTTCTTGCTTTCTTCTTCTTCTCTCTTTCTCTCAATCTCTCACTCTCTCTCTCCCCGCTCCTTCTCTTTCGCCCTCTCTCCTACTCCCTTTTTCTCCTTTTCTCCCTCCCTCCCTCCCTCTCCCAGCTACCCACTTCCTCCCCTCTCCCTCTCCTCCTCTTCTTTTCCTTTCCTCCTCCTCATCTTCTCACCTCTCCATGAAGTCTGACTTGAGTGTACCCACACATATCTAAAACAAGTGACTGAAAAATAATATGTTTCTCGGTTTAATGGGAGTATTTGCTGAGCGGCGCAAAGCTACTAGTTTTAGCTTTTTAGTGATTTGGCAGTCACCCTAGCAGAGTTGAGACAGTCTGAAAGAGTTAACTGCCCATGCTCCCCAAACATCAGGGTGCTGGGACTCACTACTCCCTCTGACCTTTCTTGATCTCGTGAACGCTGTCCCCTCCACATGAGCCAGCAAGTTTGTCTTTTGTTGGAGGATTCTCCAATTTTTCAAACAATCACAGACTGAATTATAAGTAAATGACTAATTCAAACAAACAAATGAGTTATTTCTTAGTGTTCTTGCCTCCAGATGAAAGGTGGAGGAGGAGGAGGAGGAGGAGAGAATGATGGGAACTAACAGTCATTGCAGGTAGGTGGAAATTATGACCCACATTGCAAAGAAGAAATGGAAGTTTCAGAGGCCTGTTGGGTTACAATGCAGTAAGAAATAACTGCAAAATCTCAGTCACCCAGTAAAAGTTTATTTCTCAATCACACTATACATGCACTATGGGTCAGCTTGGGCTTCTATGGTCATCCCTTACTGGGGAAAGGGACATGGTGAGTGAGTAAAATTCTAGTGTGTAGAGCCTAAAATTAACATATGTTCACTTATGCCCCCATTTCAAAGCAAGTCACACAACCATGGCTAACTTTAGAGAATCTGTGTTCCACCAAGGGTAGAGAAGACAGATACCTTGCTTCCTGGATTCTTCCTCAGTTCACAGCGTCACATCCTAGCCAGAGTGCTGACCCTGGAGTGGGAGCTGAATACTTATAGGAATACTTAGACACAACCCAGGGACACTACCACTACTGGCTGTGTGGTCAGCCAATTCAGAGAGCACAGGCCTGGTGTCCAAGAAATGGACATCTAGAATCCCAGCTTTCCACCTCCAAGCTGCATGACCTTGAGCATGCTACTTGCCCTCTTTGGGCATCAGTTTCCTGATTCACAAAGTGAGACTAATAAATAGTAACTACAGCTGGGCTCGGTGGCTCAGCCTGTAATCCCGCGCCCTGGGAGGCTGAGGTGAGTGGATTGCCTGAGCCCGTGCATTCGAGACCCGCCTGGGCAACTTGTTGAGACCTCATCTCTACAACAAGTCAAAAACTAGCTGGGCGTGGTAGTGCACACCTGTAGTTCCAGCTACTTGGAAGGCTGAGGCGGAAGGATCGCCGGAGCCCAGCAGGTCGAGGCTGTGGTGGCTGGGAGCGGCCACTGCACTCCAGTCTGGGCAACAGAGTGAGATTCCAACTCAAAAAAAAAAAAAAAGAAATAAACTTCTAAAATAAATAAATAAATAAATAGTAACTACCACACAAGTGCTCAGTGTGTATTAGGCATCAGTACTATGTCTGTTACCTTACATTCCCAGTCCCAATTTGTTTCAGATTTAGTTTCCAAGTACCTAGGGAGTTCCACAAGTGGACAGGATATCTAAGACTATGGAAGTAGAAGATAGCTTGGCCCACACAACTGAGCTGCAAATAAATCACAAAAGGCATAACTCTCAGAGCTGCAGAGATTGCACAGCAGTTGTTTAGCCCCTATATGAACAGCTGAACTGTGAGAAGAAGAGAACCGGTAGGCGTGGCCACCGGTAGGGGTGGAGAAGGAGCCAGGTGCCTGCACCCACATGCCTGGGCTGGACTGTCTCCTGGGCTCCCAGTCCCACTTTAGTTAAAATCACATTTGAGACCGTAGATATAAATGGATGTGCCCACCTCCATCAGAACATATTTCTGGACAGGAGTATACTAGAGAAATTCTCTCAAGTACTAAGGAAAATCCCTAGGGAGGCTGTACATTCTGAAAACAGAACATAAGAGCTAATGGGCTTAAGGCTAAAACTCATTCTTTGTGTGATTCAGAAGAAAACAATCCCCTTACACACAGTTTAAGTGCATCCCGGTTATTACATCTACATTTAACTTTATGTCCACTAGACATCCTGAATACCCAAAAAGGGTATTCTTTTCTTTAACAAAAAGAAGGTACTCTTTAAAGGCTCATATAAGAGCAATTTAAAAATTTTAGCATAACAAAAGCAATTGCCTTAATTATACACAAATTGCTTCCTAATGACCAAACTTGACATTTCTAAAGCCTCCAGGTGTTTAAGAATATCCACAAAATTAATATTTTACCGACAAAACAAGAAGACCTCATGTTGTTTTCCAAGGTTTCTGCACTGAGCCCAAGCCTGGAACTGGTTAAACAAGCTTGCGTGTACAGAGACCTCGATTTTCTTCTATGTCCCTTGGTGCAGCAGTAATAATGAACTGGAAGATCATAGGTAACGACATCCCCTTGCTCTGAACTGTGGGACCATGTCTGCCTTGCTCATTGCATGTCCCAGGCCTGACACAGGTCCTGGCCCAGAGTAAATGTGCAATAAATGTTTGCTCAGGGGAAGAAAGGATGGTGACCCTCCACATAGATGTGTCTACAGGCATGGCTAGCCTGGCAAGTTCATAGGCTTGGAAGGGAAGCCACTTTTTGAAAATGAAACCTTTTTCTTTATTTTTTGTTTTATGAAATATGGCAAACAGACAATGGATAAAATTGTATATTTGTAGTTAAAAGCATGATTGTTAAGACAAGAGTCAAGTTTTAGGAATAAGGTTGTGCTTTCGAAACTCTCCCTCTCTGGTGCCCCTCCCCCTCACTTCCTGTTCCCTGACTTGGAGGTAACCACTGTCCCTTCTGACATCTGTGATAATCATTTTCTGCCTTTTCTTTGTATCTGTATTTGTATTTATAAATGTGTCTCAACAAGATTAGCTTTCTTCTGTCTTTGAACTTCATATAAATGGAACTGTGCTGCGGATGTTCTTTTTGATTTGTTTCTGTTGCCCAATACTGTATTTGTAAGACTCTCATCTATCGGGAGTATGGTTGTAGCTTGTTCATCTTTGTTGCTAGATACCCCCTTATATGAATATATCACAATGTATCCACTTTGCTGTTGACAGCCAGCATTTGGCATTAGTTCCCATTTGGGACTGTTCCAAGCAATGCCACTAGACTCGTTCTCAGACATGTCTTCCTGTGCACCTGTGCAAGTGTTCTTCTAATGCGTATTCCTAGGCAACGTACTGTTCTCACTTTACGGCTTATTGCCATGTTCTTTTCCAAAATGGTTGACTAGTTTTCCCTGAAAACAGCATCATATGAGAGTTCCCATATTTTGTGTCCTTACTAACACTTGTGACTGTTAAACATTTTTATTTTTTTCTAGTCTAGTAGGTATAAAATGGTATCTCGGTGTAGTTGTCACTGACTCCTGATTACAAATGAAGCTAAGCATCGTGTTGTTTGTTTATTGACCATTTTGATCGCCTCTTCTGTGAAACACCTGCACAAACCTTTTGCACATATTTCTATCCAGCTGTGTGTCTTTCTGTAATTGACTTATGGAAGTTCGTCATGTATTCTGGATACTTATTCTTTGTTAATTATATTTATTACAAATATTCTCCTACTGGTGGCTTGACTTTTCTCTCTATCTTGATTTCTTTCTAAGGATGGAAGTTCTTAGCTTTCATGTAGCTGAATGTATCAGTCTTGTCCCACATGGTCAGTGGATTTTGTTCCTTTAAAAATAAATCCTTTCCTGCTCCCCAGGCCCTACACTATCTTCCATCATCTTTACTGCATAGTTTTGGCTTTCACATTCAGCTTTTTTGACATAGCTTTACTGATAAAACTCATATACCATTTAATTCACACATTTAAAGTGTACAAGTCAGTGGTTTTCAATATATCCAGAGTTGTGCAACCATCACTAGAATCCATTTTCAAACATTTTATCATCTACCAAAAGAAACTCTGCATCCATTAACAGTCACCCTCAGTCCTCATCACCCTAGCCACCGCTGAGCTACTTTCTATCTCTGTAGGTTTACTCATTCTAGATTTTTCATAATAAATGGAATCATGTAATATGTGGTCTTTAGTAACTGGCTTCTTTCGCTTAGCATGATGTTTCCAAGGTTCGTCCATGCTGTGGCATGTATCAGTCCTCGTTCCTTCCTATTCCCAAATAAAATTCCATTGCATGGATATATAAAATTGTATCCATTCATCAGTTGATGGACACTGGGGTTGCTTCCACTTTATAGTTATTAGGAATAATGCTGCTATAAACATTTGCGTACGAGTTTTTTGTGTGTGTACTTATCATTTTTTCTGTGTAGATACCTAGGAGCAGAATTTCTGGGTCATGTGTAAGCTCTATGTCCAACCTTTTGAGGAATAGCCAGACTGTTTTCCAAAGTGGCTATATAATTTTACATGTCCACCAACAGCATATAATAGTTTTAGTTTCTCCAAATCCCTGTCAACACCTGTCATTGTCTTCTTAACTATAGTCACCTAGTGGATAGGAAGTAGTATCTCATACGGTTTTGATTTGCATTTCCTTGGTGACTAATGATGTTGAACATCTTTTAATGTGATTATTGTCCATCTGTGTATCTTCTTTGAAGAACTTTCTATTCAGACCATTTGTCCTTTTTATTTGGATTATTAGTCCATTTATTAAGGAGTTATAAGAATTCTTTAACTATTCTGGCTATAAGGTCCTTGTCAGATACCTGCTTTGCAAATATTTTCTCCCATTCTATAGGTTCTCTTTTCATTCATATGTTATCTTTAGAAGCACAGATGTTTTTCATTTTGAAGTCCAATTTACTAATTTTTTTCTTTTGTCTGTTGTATTTTTGGTGTCATATTTAGGAATGCTTTGCCTAGTCCAAGAAGACAAAGATTTACTCCTATTTTTTTCCTCGGAGTTTATATTTTTAGCTTTTCCACTTAGGTCTTACATGACCTTCAGTCTGTTTTGAGTTAATTTTTGCATATGGTGTGAAGTAGGGGGTCCAATGTCAGACTTTGGTATAAGGGTATCCAGCTATTCCTGAATCATTTGTTTTAATCACTATTCTTTCTCTTTGAATTGCCTTAGCACTCTTGTCAAAAATTAGCTAACCATCATAATTGTGAAGATCTGTTTCTGGACTTCCAATTCTATTCCACTGACTTAGATTTCTGTCCTTATTTTGGTACCACACCGTATTGATTACTGTAGCCTTGTAATAAGCTTTGAAATTAGGAAGCATGAGTCCTCCAACTTGCTATTATTTCACAAGATGTTTTGGCTATTCTGAGTCCTTTGCATATGAATTTTTGTGTGATCTTGCCAAATTCTCAAAGAAGCAAGCTGGGATTTTGATAGGTATCATGTCAGGTGAGTAAATCAGCTTAGGAAGTGTTGCCATCTCAACAGTATTAAGTCTTTCGATTCATACATGGGATGTCTATTTATATTGGTCTTCTTTAATTTCAACACTTTTTTTATAGTTTTCAGAATACAAGTTGTGTACTTCTTTGGTTAAATTTCTCAATAAATATTTTATTTTTTGAATCTATTGTCAATGAAGTTTTTTTTCAGGTTTTTATTTTTAGAATGTTTATTGATAATGTGTAGAAATACAATTGATTTTCGTATATTGACCTTGTTCCTGAAGACTTGCAAACCCATTTGTTGATTTTAGTAGTTTTTTAGTTGGATAATTTAGGATTATCTATAGAGAGTGTGATTGTAAGTAGATATAGTTTTACTTCTTTCTTTCTAATCTAATGCCTTTTATTTTATGTTTGTGCCTAATTGCCCTTGTTAGAAGCTCTAGTACAATTTTGATTAGTGGTTAAGAGGAGGCTGGTCACTCCATGAGAGCAACAGGCTAGTAGGTTTGAGCACAACGACAAGTCCCAGAGAATTAACATCTCTACAAGACTGTGTCTTTCCATCCCTAAACAGGGTATGTCTCTCCATTTTCTTAGGTCTAAATATCAGCAGACACAAGCAGTATACCTGCTCTCCAGGGCCATGACTCTTTCAGAAACGTATACATTTTCTACTCTCTCCTCTCTCCTCACAAGGGTTCATCTCACTTTAAATCATGTCAATGTGGGAAGAAAAATTAACCTTAGAGTCTATTACTGATCCCAGTGTGACAGAAGTCAGATCTCTAAACGAGTAGATATTTTTGGTAGCTGCCTCTAATGGATCAACTATACCCAAACCTTGATGGGGAGTCTTTAAAAGTAACTGCTATTGCTTTCTTTCTATCATTGTTTTTCCAATTACAAAGGTATTATGTATTATTTCCAGAGAATTTAGAGCATCCAGAAAAGCACAAGAAATAGTAACATTCTTTTCTTGTTCCTAATTTAAGGGGAAAACATTCAGTCATTCACCATTTAGTATGATGTTATCTGTGGGTTTTCTGTAGGTACCCTTTATCAGGTTAAAGAAGTTCACCTCCATTCCTACTTTGCTGGGGTTTTTTTTAATCAAAAAGGAGTGTTGCATTTTGTCAAATGCTTTTTCTACAACTATTGAGATGACCATATAGCTTTTTCCTATTGATATTGTGTGTTATATTAACCGATTTTTATATGTTAAACCAACCTTACATTTCTATGATAAATTCCACTTGGTAGAGCTGAATAATTCTTTTTATATATTGCTGAATTTAACTAATAGTATTTTGTTGAGGAGTTTTTATATCTATAATCACACGGATATTTGTCAGTAGTTCTCTTGTGTTGCCTTGTGTGGTTTTGGTATAAAGTTGATATTGGAGTCATAAGGTGAGTTGGAACATAGTCCCTCATCATCTGTTTTAGGTAAGAATTGGTATTAATTCTCCTTTAAATCTTTGGTAGACTCTACCAGTGAATTAATTTGGTCCAATGCTTTTCTCTGTGAAATTTTTAACTAACTAATTAAATCTCTTTACTTAAATAAAGTCTTTTTATTTCTTCTGGCACTTTCAGTAGTTTGGATCATTCTACACATTTGTCCAATTCATAAAACTTATCTAATCAGCTCGCATGTATTTGTTCATAATATTCTCTTATAATTCATTTTATTCTGTAAAGCCAGTAGTAATGCCCTCCCCTTCCTGCTTTTAGTAATTTGAGCCTTCTAAATTTTTTTCCTGTTAGTCAAGCTAAAGATTTTCTCAATTGTGTTGATTTTTTTTTTTTTTAAAGGAACCAACTTTTGGTTTTGTTGATTTACTCTATTGCTTTTCTATCTTCTATTTAATTAATTTCCACTATAATCTTTACTACTTACTTCTCCTGCTTATTTTGCATTTAGTTTGCTCTTCTTTTTCCAGTGTGTTAAGGTGGAAGTTTAGGTTATTGATCTGAGATTTGTTCCTTTTATAATGTGGGTATTTATTGCTATAAATTTCCCTAAGCATGTCTTTAGCTGTATCCTGTAAGTTTTGTTACCATGTATCTTCACTTTCATTCAAGTATTTTATTTCTTATAATTTCCACATGTCTCTGAATTTCCCAAATTTCATTTGGATATTGATTTCTAATTCCATTTTATTGTAGTAGGAGAATATATTTTGTATAACTTCAGTTCTTTTAAATGTATTGAGCTTTATTTTCTGGTCTAGTATATGCTCTGTCCTGAAAATGGTTCATGTACATTTGAGGAAAATGCATGTTCTACTACTGTGAAGTAGTGTATTCTACAGAGGTCATTAGGTCTAGTTGGTTTATAGTTTTGCTCGTCTTCTACTTTCTTGTTGATCTTCTTCCTAGTTGTTCTATTCATTATTAGTTCTATCCAGGTTGCTGCGAATTCATGATTTTGTTCCTTTTTTATGGCTGCGTAGTATTCCATCGTGTATATGTACCACATTTTTGATGGGCAGCATGGTTGTTTCCAGGTTGTTGCTATTGTGAACAATGCTGCGATAAACATACGTGTGCAGGTATCTTTTTTATAGACTGATTTGAGTTCTTCAGGGTATATTCCCAGTAGGGGGATTGCGGGATCATATGGAAGGTCGATTTTTAGAGCTTTTAGGAATCGCCACACTGCTTTCCACAGAGGTTGCACTAGTTTACACTCCCACCAACAGTGTAGAAGTGTTCTTTTTTCACCACACCCTCTCCAGCAGCTGTTATTTTTTGAGTTGTTGATAATTGCCATTCTGACTGGAGTTAGGTGGTATCTCTGTGTTTTGATTTGCATCTCCATGATGATTAGTGAGGTTGAGCATTTCTTCATGTGTTTGTTGGCTGCTCGGATGTCTTCTTTTGTGAAGTGTCTGTTCATATCTTTTGCCCATTTTATAATGGGGTTGTTTGTTTTCTTCTTTTCAGTACGTTTCAGTTCCTTGCAGATCCAGGATGTTAAGCCTTTGTCAGACCTAGAGTTGGCAAATACTTTTTCCCAGTCTGTAGGCTGTCTCCCTGCTCTCTTGATGGTTTCTTTGGCTTTGCAGAAGCTTGTCAGTTTAATAAGGTCCCATTTGTCTATCTTCTCTCTTAAGTCCTGTGGGTTTCGGGTTTTGTACAGGAATTGGATGCCAGTTCCGATTTCCATGAGAGTATTTCCTTCCTTTTCTAAGGTTCTTATGGTTTGAGGTTTTACATTTAGGTCTCTGATCCATTTGGAGTTAACCTTTGTGCATGGGGATAGATAGGGGTCCTGTTTCAATCTTCTGCATGTGGTCAGCCAATTTTCCCAGTACCATTTACTGAATAGGTTCTCCTCTCCCCATTGGTAGGTGGTGGGGGCTTTGTCGAAGATGAGTTGGTTGAGAAATTGAGGTTTTGCTTCTGGAATCTCAATTCTGTTCCATTGATCTATATGCCTGTTCCGGTACCAATACCAAGCTGTTTTGATGATTGTAGCTTTATAGTAAAGTTTGAAATCTGGTATTGTGATACCACCTGCTTTGTTTTTTTTGCTGAGGATTGTTCTGGCTATTCTTGGATGTTTGTGTTTCCATATGAATTCCTGTGTTGTTTTTTCTAGGTCTGAGAAGAATGTTGTTGGTAATTTAATGGGTATTGCATTGAATTTGTAGATTGCCTTAGGTAAGATGGACATCTTCACAATGTTGATTCTTCCGATCCATGAGCATGGGATATTTTTCCACTTGTTCATGTCGGCTTTGATTTCTTTGAGCAGTGTTTTGTAATTTTCATTGTAAAGGTCTTTCACGTCTCTGGTTAGGAAGATGCCAAGGTATTTCATTTTTTTTGTGGCTATTGTGAATGGAACTGTGTTTTTTATTTGGGTTTCTGTTTGTTTATGATTGGTGTAGAGAAATGCGATTGTCTTTTGTACATTTATTTTGTATCCTGAGATTTGCCAAAGGCTTTTATCAACGTAAGGAGGCCTTTGACAGATTCTCTTGGGTTTTCAAGGTACACAATCATATCATCTGCATAGAGAGATAACTTGACTTCCTCTTTTCCTATTTGAATACCTCTGATTGCCTCCTCTTCTCTGATTGCTCTAGCCAGGACTTCCAATACTATGTTGAACAGGAGGGGAGAGAGTGGGCATCCTTGTCTAGTTCCAGTTTTCAGGGGAATTGGTTCCAATTTTCGTCCATTTAGGAGTATGCTGGCTGTGGGTTTCTCATAGATGGCTTTTACTATTTTGAGGTATGTTCCCCGTATGCCTAGATGTTCAAGGGTTTTTATCAAGAAGGGGTGCTGAATTTTATCAAAAGCTTTTTCTGCATCTAATGATATGATCATGTGGTTTTTGTTTTGACATCTGTTGATTTATTTAATTACATTTATGGTTTTACGAATGTTGAACCAGCCTTGCATCCCAGGAATGAAGCCTACTTGGTCATGGTGGGTGATTTTTGAGATGTATTGCTGAATCCGGTTGCTAGGATCT